>NW_028229657.1:0-176668 GCF_053477565.2 Lygodium microphyllum
ACTTATGGATTTTCTTCAAATTGTAATTTAAAAATCCCTTTTGTAAATATAATCTTGTAAATTTTACTAAATAAAATATTACTTATTTTGAACTCTTGTGATATCTTAAATATTCTATAAGGTGAATTCCGTAGGTGTACAAGACAATCATTATATATATATTTCACCATTCCTATGAACATACACGCTAATATCTAAGGCATGTCTATTAAAGTTCAAGCTTAAAAAGAACTTATCTATTCACTCGTACCATGCTCCAGCAGTTCTTGTGAACGACCATTGCAAGTACTATTATGCAAATAGTAGTCATTCTAGTAGTTGGTGCAAATAATTATTGAAAATTAAACCCTTCAACTTGTGAGAATCCCTACACAACTAGCTTTGTAGTTCTTTTAGCTACCATTAGTATTGTACTTTACCTTCAAGACACAATTGATTTCAATAACCTTTCTCTTTCTTGGTTGATCAACTAGCTCTCAAGTGCCATTCTTCATTATATTATCGTACTAAAGTTGCATAGCTACTATCATTAGGGGAGATTTGGACTCAAGTTTGAAACTTTTAGTTTTAGAGAGATAAAGCCTCTCAACCAATAGGAGTGCTATCATTATGGTAATGTAGGGTCTTTCCAGTTTTGAAGTCTTTTATCTCATTTTTATAGATTTTTGAAAAGAAGCATTTTGAGGTATCTTTTGGAGCATAAATTTTTTGAGGCACAAGAAACAAGAGGTATTGGCACATTTAAAGATAGCAAATGGAGACATAGGCTTGTTAGTCTCACACAACCTTGCAATATTCCAGTCATTTTCATGAAATTCTTGAATAATATACCCAAATGTTATCCCTCTAGTGTAGTATCCCTCTCTTTTTTTCAAAAAGCTAAAATAGTTCAGCAAAGTGCATGTTATCCCTTCATTTTTGCACAAGATTTTTAATTCTATTCTCTCTTTTCACTCAACAATTCTTCTACTTCATCTTTTATGTCAATGAAAGCCTCACATCCTTGGTGTCCCTCCCTTTCTATCAAAGCAATCGCAATCTACAACAATTTTGATCTTGACAACAATAGGTGGATTCCTACTACCATCTCTATTGGTAGTTGAGTTATGTTGCAAACAAGGAAGAGAAGACATCATGAGAATGAATTCAATGACACCTACAAGGGGTGAGTCAAGGATTTCAAGGTTGAAGGATTAGGGAACAAAATCAAGGAGGTGCTTATACAACATGCGTATATGCACTCAAAACTACGTTTGCAAAATTGGCCTATTGACATGCCATGCCATAGACCAAAATGCAAGTTCAAAAAAATTCAATAGGCTTGAAATCCTGTTTATATTTTGAGAATTTATTTAGAAGTAGTCTATTTAGGCTTGTATATATATGTCCATCAAACCTTGAATATTGGCAACCTATCATAAGCATACTTGGAATCTTTGATGCCATTCATGGCTTTATTGGCAAGAAATTATAGAAAGTAACCTCTAAAAGGTTATTGGCCAAGGATGGGATTTTTGTTAATGAAAAATTTTACAATGCACCATTAAGCATAACAAGATTTGGATCTCTCAACCCTCTTCCACTCCCAACTTTGGATAGTGTAGAGTGGCCAATCCCAGAAGCAAAAATATGTGAATCTTATATATTAAAGATTTATGCAAATATTTGAAGATATCTACAGCCTAATGTAGCTAGCAGACAGGTGAAGATCACAATCTTCATGCCATTATATATTTTTGTGGATTTTTTAATGATCACGAAGTTTGAAAAACAATATCAATGTTCATATGCAAATCAGAGAAATGTATGAACTTCCTAGGTTAGAGTTGGGATATAGAAGAAGTAAGTGGGATTAAGTGGAACACAAATCTATTGCTGCAAATATATGATTGCATCACAAAATTTTATTCTAACTTTATATTACTTGAGATGCCACTATGTGAAAGGAAAGGTCATGGCAATTGATCAAGAGTTACAAGATGATGCTAATAATCTTGTGATGATGTTGGAGGTTTGATTAGAGAATGAGTTCTTAACAATGCTCACCATAGGGGCAAACATCTATTTACATCAAGCGTGAATGGATTTAACGAATGGGAATCTAAATATCCCTTTTGCTTATTTTTTCAAGTACAACGGTTACAAGGTAAATAGAACATGTAATCCAAAAGTGTGCTACATTATCTAAGATACATTTTTTCTATTTGCAAATATCATGAATCACAGCGAACATTATGTGTAGGTGCCCCAGAGAAAAGAGAGAAATACTTTATGTAAGGAGATTCAAACTACACAAGTTTTCCTCTTGCCTCAACCTATCCAATAATACAAATGGAAATACATATCCAAAATTGTAAGAAGGACGAAAAGTGATACAAAAACTATTTGAATCCCATTTCCAATTATGACAATTTGATTACAAAACTTGTGGATTATGTACAAGAGGGAAATTTCTTATTTCAATACAATAATTTTGGCATATTTACAATCTTTCCATCCTCTCTATATCTAAAGTGTCAAAATAGTAAATGTTGTCAGTCGAGTGCAGATAATCGCAGTCAATGACATTGCGATGGGGATATGGCATTTTGACTCTGGGTTCTAGGTGTGGAGCTGGAGTGTCATATGTAGGTGGCATTGAAAGATTTCCACGAGAAGCGTAGTTGATTAGATTTTCAACAATCTTTTCCCTAAACAGAAGAAGGTCATCATCTGTATAAGTTGTTAAGTGCTCACCCTACATAAAATTTTAGAAATGAGACTAAGTATAAAATTGTTAAGGCTATGCAGGGTTAAATTAACAAAAAGTAAACTTGCATTGCCTGTTTGTTGCCAAGTAGATGTTCCAGGAGAATTTTTGCATTGTAGCAAACTCTCCATCTGCAACTATGGCCATTATCCTACTCCATCACTCTGCAAAGAATAATTCTTGTATTCTCCAACATTTTGTAGTCTTGAACCACTGCTCGCATTCCTTTATTGGCTTTTTCAAAGAATTGTTTTGGTAAAGTTAAACACAATTACTACTTTTTTTGTCTCTCCCTCTCCCTCTTATGGAACTTACTGCTTCACATTATCATAGTATCCTTCAAAGTTGGGTTGGTTACAAAGCATTTTCATGTGGAAATATCATAAACATTAAGGCTCCAATGAGATCTACAAGGCAAGGAGGATAATAAAGTTTGGCAAAAAAGAAAAGATTTGACATGACTTAAAAGAAACATACCAAGAAGGCCTTACCTTTCATGGTATGCCATAACCAGATGTTCTACGAGATCCAAATCGCAATCGTAGTATCAAGGCACACATACAAATACGATATTCTCTCTTGGGTCAAAAGTATCGATAAGAGAGAATTTATGAAGAAAATCTTCTCTTGAATATCAAAGGGAAGGTTTGCAAGAATTAAGCTACAAAAGAAAATAAATAGTAAGATTTATGCCATATGCATATGAGGAAAACATGCAAAATTTTTAGAGTTTCACAATACCTTAAGACTGCAATCATTACACAATCGTTGACCTCCTTTCGAAGGTCTGAGAGGAATCAAATATCCTCCTCATTAAAACAAATGGCACTGAGCTGATGCTACTGGTGTGGCCTTCTTAGAGGCACCACAACATCAAAAAATGGACTTGAAATCTTAAGCACCTCACGATTGTCCTCATGCATGCTAACATGCCTCTCTCTTTTCTAGTGCGGTCTCTCTCTTAGCCTCTATCTCCATGGCCTCCGTCTCGAGCCTCCCTTTCTTCTTGGACAACCTTCTGGGAATTTAGACTCATGTTGTGGAGATGCAAAGGTGTGGCATTAGTCTCCTTCACCTCCTTGATCTTTTTTTAAAGGGGAGAGATCCCTAAAAATCCCTTCATCTTCCTATTTGTGATGCCTTGTTGGACCAACAACTTGTCATAGCTGAACCTGAGTAACCTAAGGGATGTGAATTCCCTAGGCATCATTGTCACCTTATGGGCATGAGCTACCAAAATGCACAAGTCTCAAAAAAATTCTACCACAAAGTCCTTGGCACCTTCATGTAGGCAATTTAGTGCTAAGGCATGCCAATAGAAGTTTAGTTTTTTTATTTTATGCATATATTTAATAATCCAAATAAATGGCATCTTTGTTATTGCAAGCTCATGATAGTTCATGATCCTCCTTAGCTCTTTAAGGACTGAGGCATGCTGGTGGTATCGCGATGATCTCTGGTCTGCAAGGGGGCAATCCTTTTATCAAAACCGAATCCCTATTGCGAGCTTGGGGCAGAGGCCCATGCATCATCCTACACATTTTTCCTAGAGGATGCTCCCTATTGTGCGATGTGTGGGTCTATAGATGATATTATCCTCATGGTCTGCTTTGTTCTAGTCATGTCTACAAAGAAAACAAACATATGATTAGAATTCCAATGAGAAAAGGGTGAAAAACTAGAGAAATGGGATAAAAGAGATTGAATAGCACAATATGAGGGAGGGGGTCCCAAAGTTAAGAGCCCCCCCTTGCGTTATACGAGGTAGGTGGAACCACAAAACATGGGGGGGGGGGGGGGGGTACCAAAATTAAGAGGTCTCCCCTCACATTGTGCAAGGTTGGAGAAAAATGCACAATGTGAGGGCAGGGGGCTGCTACATTAGGAGGCCCTCGCCCTCACATTGTGTAACTCCCGATTCATTGGGGAAAACCACACAATGCTAGGGTAGGATCACTACATGGGAGGCATCCCCCTCTCCTTGTGCAACTCCTGAGGGGTACGATAGGACCACATAATTTGAGGGTGGGGGTCTCAAGATTGGGAGGGCCCCCCTCGTGTTGTGTAGCTCCCATCGGGGGGGGGATGGATGGCAAAACATGAGGGAGACAAATCAAGATATTTTGACATCCCCCTTGCACTGTGCAAGATCTAGGCTGGCAAAATGCAAGGGAAAGGTGCTCTTTTATCTGGTTACATCCATATCACATTGTGCAGGCTTCGTAGGGGGAGAGATTCACCACCGTAGGATGAGCACCAAGAGCTATGGAGGTTCAAGAGACTTGCAACACACAATGTGAAAAATCAACCAACTATCAAGTTTTATGCTATATGATGCTTACATCTATTGATTTCATTCGATGCTGCATTAGTAAGAACGCGTATGGACACATGTGAGAATTAAAAGCACATGCCACGTGTCTCTCACCATGGTCCCTTTGCATGTGAAGAAATGAGTGAGGCACCATGTGTACACTAACAAGGCTCCTCGCACGTGTCATAATAAATGTACACATACTCACGACGTGTGCAATACTCAAGGCTATAAACAGCCAAGCAAGGAGCAGATTCACCCCCCCATTTTGGCACTCACTCACTCGCTCTCTATCCCTCTACTCTCTCTCTCTCTCTCTCTCTCTCTCTCTCTCTCTCTCTCTCTCTCTCTCTCTCTCTCTCTCTCTCTCTCTCTCTCTCTCTCTCTCTCTCTCTCTCTCCCGCCCTCCCCGTGGCTTGTGTTGCTTGATTGAAGCTCTATTATTGCTTTGTCCTAAGGTGCAGCCCTTGTTGCACTCTCTTTCAGACTTCCATTGTTTTGGTATAGTAGCTTGCACCCCCTCCCTCCCAATCCCCCTTCCTTGGGCATTGGAACTACACAAAGTGAGAAGGGGGTTTTCAAAATCTTAAGGCCCTCCCCCCGTGTTGTTGTAATATTTCTGCAATGAAATATTAACTACCCTAGACCCGCGCAAAAGCCACCCAAAGTAATCTCCCGTAATAAAGATACACTGGGCTAAGTGCTCCCTCCGCGTGCATCAACAAACATGAGCCTCACGTCGTGTATAGGAAGCTGTGGCTCAAAATCCCTAGTTCACTCCGTGAACACTCCTCCAAGGGAAAAAGGATAAATGATTATTTGCAATTAAAAAAAAAACTCTCTCCCCTTTAGCCGTTGCATGGTGGGGAGAGGGAGTATGAGCTGGAGTTGTGGAGGGGCACGAGGAAGGGAAGCATGCACCCTGCCACTTGTGTGGCTACCCCCCCTTCAACCCATATAAAACCCCCCTCCCAAGCTTTGGGGGGGATCAGCATTGTGCTGGTGCCCGTCGTGAGAAGCTGCTCGTCTGCTACCACCTCCAGGACTGCCGTGCCGCCGCTTGCTACTGCACCCCCTTCATCATCATCATCATCATTATCATCATCATCTCCCTCATCGTCATCTTTGCCATCGTCATCCTCATCATCTCCTCCATCACACGTCATCCCCTATTTCCAAAAGCTTGGAAGCTTCTATTGAAGCTTCCATAGGCATAGTTTACCCATGCCTCCTGGTTTTCTTAAAACCGTGTCTTGCAAGGCCTATGTCTTCCTGCACGGAAGAGGGGATCTTGAACATAGTGACTTCGAAATGCATAAGTGAACCAAGGGAGAGTTGGTGAGACGAAATCTGCTACGTCAATGGCTCCTAAGCAAAAGTCGAGAGGAGCACACATGGAAGCTTCCACCGAAAGTACGAGAGTGGACAATGCCAGGTTTCGAAAATATTTCCTCATGGAAAAGATGCATAAAGCATGTTTTAAATCCACGTAGGGAAGCCTAAAATGCATTGGAAATCTATATATACTTGTTCGATTTACAAGTTCAGTTGCATGACTAGCACTTGCATTTGCTTGCATTTCCATGGTCAAGGGTAGACACATTTTTGGACATATATTGCATAAGTTAAAAGATGGATTTGTCCAAAGGCGTCCTTGTTGCATCACGCAAAGGACTGGGCATATAACACATAATGCACTTATGTAATAATTTCGTGGTTGTGACTTGTGTAAAAGATAATCATAGATGGCCATTAACTGATGTCCGAATAGTTGCAATGCATGGAAAGGATTTATGAACTTTGCAAATCGCATGCGATGGTAGTTACATTCTAGGTTGGGTTAGGTGAAAAAGGACGGATTAAATCAATGATGGAATCATGGCATTCGCTCATGCATGGGGTTCTTTTATCAAAGTTTGAATTGGGGAAAGGATGCATCTTCATTAAAATATTAAAGCTTGAATTCGATGCATCAATGTAAGGTTTATAAGAGTTAGCTTTGATTGTCAATCATTATAGTATAGGGAAAGGAAAAGAAAGATCTTTGCAGATCCTTTAGTTGCATAAAGGCAAAAAGGTCTATGGTCTCAAAATTGCATGGAATGATACATCTCACTCATCTTGCACTTACTTACATATTTTAGGGGAAAGTACTTGCAAATTTAGAAGAAAGTATTTGCATCTTTAAAGGAAAGGTCATCTTTAATCGTGGGTTGGTTAGATCAACTAAGTAATTTGTGTATAATTGAGTAGCTTACATGAAAGTCATAAAGGTACGATTAGTTAGCATATGACGATCACCTCAATGTGCTAGGTAGGGTTAAGCTATGTTAAAATTCTGCCTAGTATCGCACTTAGAATGCCGATTTAATATTTATGATCCTAAAGGTCCTACCCACATTCTCGAAATGTTAGGATTGTCTATCGCTCGTGCAAGAATGATCTAGGGTTCTTACCCTAAGGATGAGTTGACCAAATGCTAGACCTCTGTAAGGAATTTAGGGACCCTAGGGCCAAAACGTTTATCGGCCTAGTAGGGTTAGGGTTTGGATTGGGTCAAGAGGACTCCCAAGCCCTTATCTTGATTAAAGGTGTTCTTGAACAAGAAAGACCGTACCAAGAAAGATATAATCCCACAAGTCACATACTGACACATCATTTCGTGCTACAAGCTGCTACATCATATGCTCTTGTGTCTAAATCACAAAATAGTACCGCTACACCTTAGACCAAGGTTGGCAAGTTCTAATTATAAATTAGTTTCTCTGAGATTCGAGTTGTTTCTCTACTACAATACTCCCTCTTGGGAACTGTTTTGCGGAGTTTAGGTAGTAATGAGCTGCCAAGAAAGCAATTGACCAACCAAGTTAGGGCGATGAGGTTGCCCAGGATTTATTATCTAAGGAAACCTAAGGTAGAGACAATTTGGGTCAACAGGGTATAAACCCTAACCCAAGGAAAAAGGGTAAACAAGCAACTTAGCTTACGAAACCCTTGGGATCTTGCCAAGTCATGATTGATCCAGGATCGAATGATGGAAGTATTCGAGGAGAAGGAATCACACCTTAGCAGTTGGCCGTACAAACGACCACTGGAATGCTCGTGATTGTACACTTAGGAGCACTGTTTATACTTCTTTGCTTAAGGAACTAATGCCAGAAAAATAACTAATGCTTCAGGTTAAAATCCTGGAGGGAGAGGCAGTATCAGTTACCTCGACTGTCTGCCTGACCCTATCCAAGGGGGTTGTTAGCCCCGTTGGGTACGTGGACCGAACCCGCCGTGAGAGGTCTCTCCGTGGGTGCTAATTGGAGCAGGAGGATGCTTGGGTGCGAGGGGAGGCTCTGGCCGTAAATCCCTTGTCTACCGATCCCGCACAAGAGGCCGACGTGACTCGAGATGGGATCTCGAGGCCCGCATACTAGTAAACGGGCGGAACTTGGAATAGCGATCCCTGTGGATTGCTGGAATAGCCTTCGAGCAAGTTATTTGATGTATAAATAAAGATCAAATGTTGAAAAAGCAACTTGCTTGACATTGTTTTTCTGTGTCAGTGCCTAAGTTACGTGAAGGAACCAGTGAGGACTAATTGGTTAATTAAGGAAGCTTTCTTTGCTTGTCAAACTAAATGTGGTAGGCAATTAGATAACTAAAGCAACCCGAGGAAAGTGCGGTGGATGTGACCCTGGGTCCATCCTACGGAAGGGTGATCCGGGTTTGCTGGGAACTTTTCTCAAAGGAATTGACAATGAGATAACAATGACTTAGATTCTAGAGAGTTAGAATCCCGATTTATACTGTTTTAGGGGAACGGAATGGGACTATGCCTTACGGGCAGAGAGGTTAAGCTTTGAATCGCTCTCGTTTCCCATTCTCCTTGAACCAAGTGCAGTATAAATCCGCTTCGATCCTGATGTTCTACGTAAAGTGGTTCGTCTGGCTACCTCCTAGGATTTTGACTATTAGGGAGACCCTGACTTAGGTCTACATGCTTCCACTTCGTGGTAGACTCAGGAAGACCTTGATCGCAAACCCCGTGACATTCCTTTTGAGTACCGGGTGCTGCTCTCTAGACTCTCTTCCCGATGGGCTGTTAAGACATGTCCCACAAGTGGACAAGGGGGGACACGTTACAGTCAAACCAACAGAATCTAATATTTACAAGGGAACTTAATGAGGGGAAGTAGAGCAATGTCGCCGATAAGAACATTTTCTTACTTACTTATGGATGCTGGCCTGCAGAGTCACGAATCATGGAACAAATTCTTGGTGTTCTAGGATATGTTTATGACTGCAATACGTGCTTCGGATTGTCAATAGAGGCTAGGTATGATGAATATTTTAGACCGTATCTACAATCCTTCACCCCTGTACGTGGAACGGAGATGGATGGGTGAATTAGGAATTTATTACATAGCTGCCCACCGACTTGCGTACCTTCAGACCAACTTGAAGAGAATCAAGTGGATGGAGGATTTAAAGATTGTGAAGCTGTTCATCTTTGTTGAGGCTCACACAAACGCAACCCTACATGTCGGCGGTTGGAAGGTCAAGCAGAACAAGTATGTGTACAAGGAAGTGACTCGAATAATCCCTGCCGATAGAATCAAGGTGCTGGGACGTTATGAGAAGAACGGGTATCAAAGGAAGGGATACCCCAAGCTTCCTATGACCTATCGACTCCTGAAAATCCATGACCCCTCTCCATATTATTACTCAGTTTTCGTAGCCGAATGTAACACAATCCTATTTTTCCCAAACTGATGTGCCAATCAGCTTGTTTTACCTTCCCAGAATAAATGTACTCAAAAGGGCTATGCCCACATGAATGAAATAGACTTTTTATCAATGATTGTCTTGGCTGTAAGTGTTGGATTAGATCACTTGGCTAAAAGTTGAACTGGGCATATTAATGTAATGTGAAGAAACGTTTAGCAAGTTTTTAACGTAAAGAATCTTAATGCCTAGGCGCAACCTCAAGTGTATATTCCTAGTCCGACCCCTGCACTAAATACAGCCGTAATTCAGGAGAAGAAGTTTCTTCTCAAAAAAATCAAGCCACCTGAATTCGATGGAAAGGGAAGGACTGTCCAAACTGACGCCGAGGTCTGGATCGAATCCATGGAGGATTATTTTGAGGCAGTAGGTAATGCACCCGCTAACCAAGCTATGCTCGCCAAACTAAAGCTTACCGACGAAGCAAGACTTTGGTGGAAACAATGGTGTTTAGACCAAGGGATCTCGGAAGGGTCAGTTACTTGGGAGAAGCTTAAAGAAGCTGTGCGAGGGAGATATCTACCACCTGCCTATCACACACAGAAGATGAACGAATTCTATGAATTAAAGCAACTTGGACTGTCCCTAGGTGGATGCATACTATTCAAAATTTGTCTCTCTCTTAAAGTATGTGCCACAAATGGACATGACACAATATGTGTCAAAGTTTTGTGCTGGGTTAAATCCACCTATAAACACTCGCTTAGAGTCAATGCACCCAATAGACCTTCAAGATGCACTCATTCGAGCTGCATCAATAATACAGGAGGTGCAAACCAAGCCAAGGAATAACAAGACTTGGTCTTACAAGGATCAAAACAAGGGAATGTATAGGTCTCAAGCTAAGAGAGAACAAGGCCAAAATCAGGGACAAAGGAAGAAAGCTAGGGCCAACACTGTCAACAACTTCGTTCCTACCCAAGGTAATGGCCGCAATCTCCGTTGCTTCCATTGCAATGAGCCCGCAATGAGCCCGATCACTTCAAAAGGCAGTGTCCTAAGCTTAGCAGAGGACAACATCAAGGGCCATTCCAAGGTGCCATCCATGGCCAAGGAGCCACCGTCATGGCCAGAGGGAGAACCTCTAGTGTTGCCAACAAGGAGCTGGGTGATGAAGAAGATCCATCCATGGAAGCTGACATTGAGAGGGCAACGATTCATGCTGCTCTTCACAAGAAAGGCCCGAATCGCCAACTCTCGATGATTCAAACTCCATCGGATTATCAAGGTAAAAGCTTCAAAACCTTGATTGATTGTGGCAGTACTCATTCCTTCATTTCGCCAGTCTGTGCAAAAAGATTAGGAATAAAAGATGCACCGACCTTACTTGTGGAATTAGCAAATGGACGTGAGGTCTCTTATACCAGGCAAATTGCTAAGGTGAAATTCCTACTCGGTGGAAAGTCGACTTCGGTTAGATTCAAGGTAATGAATCTAGGTGTCCACGAAAGTTTTCTCGGAATGGATTGGCTAATACCTGATGATGCCCACATACATTGTGGTAAGGTCCAAGTCTCCTTTCGAAATTCTAAAGAGGAACTAGTTACAATTCAAGGAGAGGTTGGTAAGCCAAAAATTCAACTAGCCAAAGCAACACGGATAATAAAAGGAGTTAGAAAGGGGCTACCTATCTATTTGATTAAACTAAATAAGCTAGATCAAAATCAGGAATCTAGGGAAGAACCCTCATGGTTAAAGGAATACGAAGACGTATTTCCTGAAGAGCTGACAGAACTTCCTTCTCAAAGGAAAGTTGATCACGAAATCAAGCTAGTGCTAGGAACTACACCAATCGCAAAGAGACCATATAGGATGTCCATCCCGAAAGCGATTGAGCTGAAGGAGAAACTCAAGAAACTGTTAGACCAGGGCTACATCCATCCTAGTAGTTCGCCATGGGGAGCTCCAGTGTTGTTCCAGAAGAAGGAAGATGGAACGCTTCGGTTATGCATTGACTACAGAGGGTTGAATCAATCAACCATTAAGAACAAATACCCCATTCCAAGAATAGATGAACTTCTTGACCGTCTTCAACGTGCGAAGATCTTATCTAAGATAGATCTCAGGTTTGGATATTATCAGATAAGGATCAGGGAAGAAAATATCCCAAAGACAGCTTTCAACACAAGGTATGGACACTTTGAATTCTTGGTTATGTCATTCAAGCTGACAAATGCTCCTGCTACCTTCAACAGGTTAATGCAGGATATCTTTAGGCCATATCTTGATGACTTCGTACTTGTCTTCTTTGAAGATACCCTAGTCTACTCCAAGCAGGAAAAAGATCATGAACCCTAGCTTCGCATTGTTCTTGAAACAATGAGAGGACACAAGCTTTATGCCAAGAAGAAGAAGTGTGCATTTTTCAAGTGAAAGATTGAATATCTAGGATTCATTGTATCAGCGGAAGGAATTTCAGTAGATCCGTCCAAGGTCACAGATGTTCTAGAATGGCCAACACCAACAACTGTCAAAGAAATACGTAGTTTTCTTGGATTGATAGGATGGTACAGGGTCTTTATAAAAAAACTATGCTTTAATTACAGCATCTCTTTGACTGATCTACTAAAGAAGCAAGTATCAATTGTATGGTCACCTACTGAACAGTCCAGCTTTGACAAACTAAAGCAAAGCTTGGTATCAGCACCCATCCTGAAACTTCCTGATCTTAGTAAGAAGTTTGAAGTGATAACTGATGCTAGCACACTTGCCTTAGGATGTGTGCTCATGCAAGAAGGTCATCCCGTAGCATACTCTTCAAGGAAACTGAAGAGCCATGAAAGGAACTATGCTACCCACGATCTGGAACTATTGGCTGTCATCCATGCTCTCAAACTTTGAAGACACTACTTGTTGGGTAATAAATTTACCTTAGTGAGGGACTGCAAGAGTCTTAAATGGATTTTCACCCAGAGTGAGCTCAATATGAGGCAACATCGATGGATTGAAGTACTGGAAGAATATGGTGTATAGATTGGATGCTGTATGAGATCGTAGTGAGCGTCTAAAGGTCCCCAAGAACAAAAGAACTCTACTTTTTGCACAAAACTCAAGGTAGAAAGCATGCATGACATGAACAAGAGACCAATTGGGTGCAATCTCCCCCCATGCCTTGTGTGAGTGCTCCACAAAGCATTTATTTTATATATTAATCATCTTCAAGCTCAAATAATAGCCCAAATTACAAAATAGCATGCTTTTGGATTTTGAGTTTGCTTTAGTGCTAAATAAAAATAAAGCTAATGGGCATGCGCCCAAAGAGTCAGGCATATCCAATACAATGTCCAAATACACATATCATAATCAGGTGCCCATGCGTATACAAAATAATAAATAAATATCCAATGCCTTAATGAATATGTGCGACAAAATATAGGCGTTATGCCTAAGGTATGCACCTATCAAAATATAAGTGATAACTCGAATACATGCTATCCTCCAATGCTTTCCTCTGCCACTGCTGCTATCTCTACACATCAAGTGAAGCATTCACAATGGTTAGTAAAATAATACAATTAAACCGACAAAAGTGAATACCTAGTAGTCTTCAACTACATAAATAAATCAATTGGTTAGAAATCAATCCTAACCTTAATTTATCACGAGTGCGCACTCTAAACTCATAAACGTTTATTAATTTAATATGTATTTTGCGGAATCAACTGCAATGGAATCACCCATGTACACACTAAATTAACGAAACGCCCGAAAAGGATAGGCGTCCCCATCGACTTCTCGCACAAAGAATCCACTTTGTGTATGAGCCCCGGTAATCAAAGTTTACGGAATCCACTGTAAAACCTCACGGAATCCACCGTGGCACAGAATCCACCGTGAAATATGCCTCCTGGCATCATATCCTCGGGGTGGGATAGCAATTGTCCTCAATTGCTATTAGCTCAATGTGGAGCTAATAGAGTGGGGAAAGCATTTAAGTCTCTAGTGTGCATCCATTGGGTTTCTTCAACAGGATGGTTTTTAAACTTAACCAAATATCTAGAATGTCTACGGCCAGTTCTAGTGGTCATAAAGTCAGTATCTATGATATCTTCAGGCTCAAGGATTTCAGTCTCTTCATCTAACAAAGGTGGGTTTTCATAAAGAGGGTGTACAGGTAATTGGCCTCCAAAGGGTCGTAATAGACTAATGTGAAAGGTGTTGTGAATTTTCCAATGTGGTGGTAGTTCTAACTTAAATCCATTGTCATTGATTTTGTGAATGATCTTAAATGGTCCATAGAATCTAGGTGCTAATTTCACAACCAGGTGTTTATCTACACTTTGTAATCTACGTTTCTCTATTCTTAACCAAACATAGTCATCAACTTTGAAATTCATGGCCTGTCTTTTCTTATTGACTTGCTTTTTATATGATTGCTGGGCTTTGGCAATCATATCTTTAACTTCATCAAAAATAGTAGCGTGCATGTTAGCAATATCATCAGCGCTCTGAATCTTATTTGATAAAGATGCAACAGGTATAGACAATCTATGACCATAAATCACTTCAAACAGTGCTTTCTTTGTAGCTGTGTGGTGTATTGTTATATGCAAACTGAAGTAAATGTAGATGTGTATCCCATGTCTGGTTTTGAAATAATATAAGCACGTAAAAGATCTAAAATAGTACTGTTAGTGGCTTCTGTTTGACCATTAGTTTCAGGATGAAATGCAGATGAGAAATCAATCTTTGTTCCTAGATTAGAAAACAAAGTAATCCAAAAATTGTTACAAAATCTTTGTTCCTAGATTACAAAATGTTTTGAAATCAATATTTGTTCCTAGATTACAAAATGTTCCTAGATTAGAAATAATAACTTTTGGTAATCCATGATTAGTGAAAACAGTTTTCAAAAACAACTGAGTTGCTTGAGATGTTGTTTAAGTTTTCTTGCATGGAATGAAATATGCTTGTTTACTAAACCTGTCTACAATAGTCCAAATCATATCATGGTTAGCTTTAGTGTTAGGTAAACCAGTAATAGAATCCATAGAAATATGTTCCCATGGTCGTGATGGAATAGATAAAGGCATTAGTAAACCATATTGTTTACCATGATGTCTCTTAACTCTTTGATAAACTAAACATTCAGAAACAAAGTTAGATACATCAATGTCCATATGTGGCCAATAAAAATCTTCAATCAATGTACACAAAGTAGATATAATACCTCTATGACCTTGATATGGAGGACAATGAATCTCATTCAAAACAAAAGATCTAAATGGAACTGTAATACATAATCTCTTTTCATAAAACATGAATCCATAATTGTAAGACAGTGAATCAATATGAATCCAATTATTTCCAACTAATTTATTCCAATAAGCTTGAAAAGTAATGTCTTGATGATAAGTATCTTTCATAGGGGTTAGAGAATCAAATGATATGACAGAGATATTATGAATAGTCGGTTTTCTAATTAAAGCATCGGCTACTACATTTTCTTTTCCTTGTTGATATTAGATAAGGGGATGAAAACTCTGAATGAAAGCTGCCCATTTGTTATGTCAGTCAGATATTTGGGGTTGACTAAGGAGATGTCTAATACTTTGTTGGTCAGTCTTAATCATAAACTCAGAACCCATTAAATAATGTTTCCATTGTCTTAAAGCTTGTACTACAGCTAACAATTCATTATCATATGTAGAATATTTAAGCTCGGATGGTTTCAGTTTACAGCTAGAATAGGCTATGGGATGATTATCTTGCATAAGTACGGCTCCTATTCTAGATCTGCTAGCATCAGTAACTACTAAAAGGAATGGTCTATTGAAATCAGGTAGTTGTAATACAGGAGTATGGGTTAATGCATATTTCAATAAATCAAAAGATTTATATTGATTATCAGACCAATGATAAGCAATACCTTTCTTTAAAAGTTTAGTCAAAGGCAAAGCAAGTAATGAAAAATTTCACACAAACTTCCTGTAAAAACTAGCAAGACCTAGAAAAGAACGTAACTCATGCACATTTTTGGGTATAGGCTAGTTCAATATTGCTTTTATCTTCTTAGGGTCAATCTTAATACCTTCTGATGACACAATATGACCTAGATATTCAAAATCTGTTTGAAAGAACTCACTCTTTTCTGGATTAGCATACAATTGATTATCTTTCAACAACTTGAAAACTAAAGTCAGATGTTCATAATGCTCTTTCTCATTTTTACTGAATACCAAGATATCATCAAAGAATACTATAACACAATGCTGATATTTCAAGAATATGCGATTCATCATTCGACTAAATGTAGCAGGTGCATTAGTAAATCCAAAAGGCATCACTAGAAATTCATAATGTCCAAATTGTGTTCTAAATGCAGTTTTGAATATATCAGATTTATCTAATCTCACTTGATGATAACCAGATTTAAGATCTATTTTACTGAATATGGCAGAACCTTGTAGTTTATCCATAAGATCATCTACCCTAGGAATCGAATATCTATTCTTAACTGTAATCTTATTCAGGGCACGATAATCAATGCACATACGATAAGTATTATTCTTCTTCTTTACCAATAAAACAAGTGCGCCAAATGGAAAACTACTAGGTCTAATTAATCCTCAATTTAATAATTCCTCTACTTGATTTTGAATTTCTTTCTGTTCAATCTGGTTATGCCTATATGGTGTTTTACATTGTGGTTGTGTACCAGGAATTAAATCTATTTTGTGATCTTCAAGACGTGAAGGAGGTAGTCCAGGTGGTAAATCTTCAGCAAAACAATCTTTAAATTGTGCAAGGAATTCTTTATGCCTAGGGTGCATATGTTTTTCTTTAGCTTGAAGTTCATTCACCCAAATTAAATAAGATTTACTACTTTTACATAATGCATGTTTAGCTTGAGTATAAGTAAGCAGTGGAAAATTATTGGATGCATGCATACCATACAATGTAATGTGTTTTCCTTGAAAATTAATTTTAATTGAATGCGTGGAATAATCTATGTCAGGATTATGCTGATGACGCCAAGGCATACCTAGGATAATATCACTGGACTGTAAAGGTACAACTAGGAAATTCCTATGTTCAGTGTATTCACCAATTTGAATTTCTAAATCATGCACCTCTTGTGTTCCATTATATCTTGTATCTAAGAATGCTGCTTTAATGCGATAATGCGTAGGAACAATTTATAATTTCAATGCTTTCACTAACTTTGCAGAAATAAAATCATGTGTACTACCATCATCATGCAAAATAATATTTTCTTTTCCATGCACTAAACATTTCATTGTCAACAAAGAATGTGGAGTTGGCATACCTGGTAAAGTATCCAAAGGAGTAGCAATGTCGTCCTCATCTTTCATAAAGTCAGGCATTTCCTCATGTTCTTCATCATCCATTGCTCCAAGATAGTTGATATGGACAGGTGGCTTCCTTGATTGGCAATTGGCTGCTAGATGTCCAGGTTGATGGCATTTGTAACAAACTATAGGTTTAGCTTTAGATACATTGTTTGCAATGGCAGGAAGTCTAGGAATATTAGGATTGGGCTGTGAGGATGGCTTAGGGTTTTGATTGGTATTTGATAGCGAAGCAGGTGGTTTTGTCCAAGACTTACGGAAAGATGATGAAGGAAAATGACTTTGATTGAATCTTCTAAAATTTGAATTGAATTACTTGGAACCATAGTTACCATTTGCTTGAAATTGTTGTGGACTCTTGTCTCTTCCTCGAATCTTGTCTTCAGTGTCATGAGCTAAAGAAATTGCATTTTCAAGAGTTGCAGGCTTGAATATATTGACTTCAGCGTAGTAATGGCCAAGTAATCCAAACATAAACTTGTGCTTGTGAGTCGCTTCAGGTACGTCTTCAAGCATTTGGAGTTGCAGTAGGGCATTTCAAAAACGTTCAGTGTATTGGGAAATAGGCTCACGGTCTCTTTGCTGAAGAAGATCCCATTGCTTTATGGCTTTTTCATGGAATTGTGGAGGAAGGAAATTCTGCATAGACTTCTTTTTGAAACTCTCCCAGGTAGTGGGATAATCTATGCTCTTACGAACCACGGTCCACCAAAGAGATGCTCGATCGACTAAGTGATTAGTGACACATTTAATTTTATCTTTTTCAACGTATGTCTCTTCATGAAAGTAATCATCAAACTGACTGATGAATGCAAGAACAGTCTTTCCATCTCGAGTTCCATTAAAAGTACAGAATTTGAAATTTCTTTTACTTATCTTTGTTTCCTTGCGGATGGATTGAGCTTTGAGCGTCGCATCAATGGTACGTCGGATAAGATCTTCGGGTTGTGGTCCATCTTTGTCGGTGGTAGATCGTTGCAAATTGGCCAATTGAACTTGCAAAGCTTGTCGGGCTCTTCGTTCTTCATCTAGCAGCATCATAATTAAATCCAATTTTTGTTCCATCGTAGGTTCAGGAAGATCGCCTTCAGCCATTAAATTGTCCATATTTTGTTCCGTCATCCTGTAAAAATCCAAAAGACCTCACACTCTCAAAATCCAATTAGCGGAATGAGCATAGCTCAAAGTCGGGTATACAAGGCTTATAGATTTTTGTTTGGCTTTCACGGTCTTCGACTTTTGCGGTTGCGGGATTTGTAGTCTTCTTAGAAACTGTGTATGACCTTCTGCATGTGCTGAAATTGGTTCAGCAAGTCTGCGTATGAGAACAAAGTCTTCCAGGGAACAACTTTGCAGTTCTGTGCTTCTGCGTAGGAACAGTCCTTATAAGAGTTATTGAGGTAAGTCAGTTTTGATCTCTGCGGACTTGGTAAACTTGCAGAGTGATAGAACTTGAGGAACTTGGAGATGACTTAGTTAATTTAGCTTTTATAAAGCTTAAGTAACTTAAGCTTATAACTAATTTAAAACTGACGAACGAATTTTAGGGGGGGCTGTTTTGCTACGCCGAAAATCACGGAAAGAAGCCGTTGCTGTCACCGATTTTAAAATTGAAGTAACTAAGCTTTTTAAAAGCTTAGTTCTAAGCTTTAACTTAAGCTTATGAATTTTTAGATATGGAAGCTTATCTCTGTTCAATGTTACAAAACGTCTTGTTGAAGGAGATATTGATGTGGTCCTCTGCTTCCTCAGGCTGGTCCTTCGCGATCACAAGCTGTAGACAGAGGTTCTTGACTGCCAGGAATCCACCCGTATTGACCATTCGCGATGAAACTAACCGTATAGCTTGATCATTCCAGGAGCTCCACCTTCACACAAGATAGGTAGCGATTGGAAGCTCTTGATCTCAGCTTTGCTCTGATACCACTGGTGCACATATCGGATGCTGTATGCGTGCATAGTGAGTGTCGGAAGGTCCCTAAGAACAAAAGAACTCTACTTTTTGCACAAAACTCAAGGTAGAAATCATGCACGACATGAACAAGAGACCAATTGGGTGCAATCTCCCCCCATGCCTTGTGCGAGCGCTCCACAAAGCATGTATTTCATATATTAATCATCTTCAAGCTCAAATAATAGCCCAATTACAAAATACCATGCTTTTGGCTTTTGAGTTTGCTTTAGTGCTAAATAGAAATAAAGCTAATGGGCAGGCGCCCAAAGAGTCAGGCATATCCAATACAATGTCCAAATACACATATCATAATCAGGCGCCCATGCGCATACAAAATAATAAATAAATATCCAACGCCTTAATGAATAGGTGCGACAAAATATATGTGTTATGCCTAAGGTATGCGCCTATCAAAATATAAGTGATAACTCGAATACATGCTATCCTCCAATGCTTTCCTCTGCCACTGCTACTATCTCTACACATCAAGTGAAGCATTCACAATGGTTAGTAAAATAATACAATTAAACTGACAAAAGTGAATACCTAGCAGTCTTCAGCTACATAAATAAATCAATTGGTTAGAAATCAATCCTAACCTTAATTTATCACGAGTGCGCACTCTAAACTCATAAACGTTTATTAATTTAATATGTATTTTGTGGAATCACCCGCTATGGAATCACCCATGTACACCCTAAATTAATGAAACGCCCGAAAAGGATAGGCGTCCCCATCGACTTCTCGCACAAAGAATCCACTTTCTATATAAGCCCCGGTAATCAAAGTTTACGAAATCCACTGTAAAACCTCATGGAATCCATCGTGAAATATACCTCTTGGCATCAGAATATGACTTTGAAATCTAATACCCGCCTAGAAAGGAGAATGTAGTTGCCGATGCACTCAGTTGCAAGGCATTTCTGAATTCTCTGATTTTGCAAGATCCATCAACGGCCAGATCTCTAGCCACAAAGGTATCCATGCCAAACAACCCAATTCTTGAGCTAGCTAGAGAAGAGGCATGCCATGACCCAACCACATTGATTTTACAAGGGACACGGTGACCCATTACCTGGGGCAAGTTTATCCTACTACCACACTTAATGTTTGCAGAATTTCCTTGCTGATGACAAAGAGGTAAGGACCACGTTGGCTTGAGGATATTTTACTAGCTAGATGACTACTTGTCGAATGCCCTTGTTCTTTGATGTTGCTCATTTGATATGATCTCCTAATGGACAGCTGCAAGGTGCAATTTTAAACCTACCAAAGAGGGTTGCTAATGAACTTGTATCAAGAAGATTAGATTCAATAGAAGCTATAAAGAAGGTTATTAACTTTTCCTTTTTCAGGTTTAATGTGCCATGATTTTCAAAGAGCATTCTCTCCTATTGTAGATAGCACATGCATGCTAATACACGAATGCCTTCTTATCACCTATGAATCTCATGTGTGCATAGCAATTGTCTTGCCCTATTTGTAAAGTTTATATCTGCACATATCTTAGTTGAAACTTTGTTGGTTTTTTGGTTGGATGTATCGTGGTGTTTAATATGGGTATATGAAATAACATGATGTCTAAGAATAAGATGGCTCACCTGAATTTGCAAGATTGACTAACTTGTGCAATTTTATATTATACTCCTTTGTGACTACCTGTAAATTCATGTTCATAGTCATGCTTACCTCAACTCTAGGTATAAGACCCATCTTTTCTCATAGTTGCGAAGACCATTCATGACACTTTGATTGAACTTTTTCTCTATATCACAACAAATGTTTTTGGGTATATTTTCATCTTTGTGGTTCATGTTCTTAACATGGCTCTTCTTTTCAATGCAGCTACTTAAGATAGTAGAAATACTTTTGGTGCCAATAGTTTTGGCAATATGTTCTCATCAAGGGCTAGTGGATTTAATTTTGGTGGTTTCTCTAGAGGTGGTGCTTTTGGCCAAAATATGAGTCGAGCTGCAAATAGTAATTGGTCTAGCAGGTCCCAAAATGGTTACGGTGCTAGCAAGTGGGACAATGGGAGGTGGAAGTGGGATGATTCACCATACCATGAAACTACTCCTATGCATGGGCATGATGAGACACCAGATTTGAGAAGAACTCCTTCATGTGATATTGATGGTATACACTCCCCTCAAAGAACTCACATGCATTACAAGGCTAACAGGTCTTCACATGGAAGGTCTCCCATGCATGACAATGAGGACATATATTCATGAGAGGAAGGGCAACTAGACATGTCATTGTGGATGCACTTATGTATGTTTTTATCTTGAAAGCTTGCAATACAATGGGAGCTTTTGAATTAGGTGAATTCACCACTCTAAAATAGTGAAAAGGACAATGGAAAAAGAGCCTCACTTACACAAAGGACTAGTTATTATTAATATGAAATGTCAACCAAGGCATTTGGAACTTTGCCACTTCAAGATATAGCTATATGAAATGCACTCATTGTGCATTATATAGAGTAGGGGCTTGAGGAGGTAGTGTTGAATTGTTATCAACAGTTGCAATTAGAGGGGACTTGTTTGATTCTTTCACCTTTTCTTGCAGCTTGAGCTTGTATCACTTTAGGAGAGTTAGTAATAGGCCAAGAACTACATGCAAAAGTAACCAAAAGGGGATTAGAACCAAACTTGCACATAGTTGTGCATATGTATGGATCTGGGTCTGATGAGGAAATGTCACAATGTTCTCAACTTCTCCAGTTGGATGATGCACATGTACATGCAAGCATGTTTATTTGTAGCTTGAAAGAATGTGGTACTATACGAGCCTCAGAAAGGGGTCAAGAAATACATGCTGGGATAGTTAGAATGGGGTTAGAAAGTGAACTTTTTGTAGGCAATACAATGGTAGATATGTACAACAAGTATGGCATGGTTGCAGTCTCAAAAAGTGTTTGAGAGTATGCCAGTTCACAATATTGTGTCATGGACTGCATTGATTGTAGGATACACTGAATGTGCAAGTATTGAAGAAGTTCTGGGCCTCTTCAAACAAATGCAACTAGAAGGTGTAGCTACAAATGAAATGACATTTGTTCTCTATTTAAAAGCTTGTGGTGACTCATGAGTATTTTATTAAAAAAAGCCAGATATTACATAGTTACCAAGGGACTAAACAGGGAGCTTCATGTTGGCAGTTCATTAGTGCAGATGTTCACCAAATGTGGATTGCTTGTAGAGGCATGCCAAGTGTACAATGAACTACAAGCTTCTGAACCCTTCTCATGGACTCTATTTCTTGCTAGCTATGCTGAGCATGGGCTTAGTGAGGACACTGAGAAATTTTTTCAACAGATGGATTGGGGGGCAAATTGCTTTGATTCCAGCATGTTTGTTTGCATTCTTAAAGCATGTGGAAGTGTAGGAGCTTTTGAAAAAGGGCAAGAGATACATGATGAGATTATCAAAGTAGGACATGAAAGGGATACGTATGTTAGCAGCACACTGGTGGATATGTATGCCAAAGGTGGGTTGATTTCAAAATCACGCCAATTATTTCAGAGCTTGTGCTTGTGTTGGATGTGTAGCCTTCTTAGGGATACTTACCTTGACACTGAGCCACTCCCAAAAAAAGCACCAGTTGCCAAACATGGCACACACTTTTGTAATAAGTTTTTTAAAAAAGCACCATATAAGCCACCATATTTGGACCAAACCATCTTCAATGATTGGGATAATGATGGCATCATATCTTCATGTAGGAAGGTGGTGTGGACAATAGCTCTTTCTCATGTGACAAAGTCAAAGATTTTGTAAGCCCATGCGTCTGATTGTGTATCATAGAGCACTATTAGCATTGTTGTAATGAAAATCCGGTTGCAGAGGTGATAAAGAAGAAGCTATCGTACATCTAATTTCTCAAGGTTCCCTCTCTTTTTCCTAGAATTTTGCAAATCAAGCTCACAATTAAGAGACATGGCGACTACCAGCACTACCAATATGCACACTAAATTGGTTCTTCTAGGCAACATGCGAGTTGGTAAATTGAGCCTTGTATTGGGGTTTGTTAAAGTCCAATTCTAGGATTACGGAGTCCACAATTGGTGCTATTTTTTTCTCTGAGACATTGGCAGTTAATGAAACCATAGTGAAGTTTGAAATTTGAGACATGGCTAAGAGAGATATGCATCATGAGCACCCTTTTACTATAGAGAAGTGTCAGATGCAATTGTAGTCTATGATATTACAAACTAGGAAACATATCAAAAAGCTCAATTTTGGGTCAATGAACTTTAGAAACATGGAAGTTCAAACATTGTCATGGCTTTTATGGGAAGTAAAATAGATTTGAATGCTTCATGAGTTGTTGCAATAAAAAATCTTGGAGCTTTTGAGAGTTGTTGTTACCTTTTCAGGACAAAGAAACAAATGAGTGTTACCATTCTTCATATTGTCTTTAACATGAAAGCACTTTGAAGTCTTGGTATTGTTGAGGGCCTTCAACATATTGGATTTGGAATAGAGCTTTACCTCCAATACATATTGGTTCTAATTGTACTAATAGCTATATTGGTTCTAAGTGCCTATCATGTGTTGATTCATTGCTTCAAGTTGGAGCACTATAAGCTTGTGCTTGTCAAATTGTATTGATAGTTATACTGGTTCTGAGTGCCTATCATGTGTTGATTCATGGCTTCAAGTTGGAGCACTATAAGTGTGTGGCTACAGCGGACTACCATGTTATGTGCACTGAAGTCAAAGAGTTGGAACTAGCATCATGGAGTGCGAGCATAGCTCTGAGATGTGTTAAGAATTTGTTCCAAGCATTGAGTAGCCGAGTGAATTTGAGTTTTTGTAACCAACTTTTGTGAATCAATAAATCAAATGGTTTTGAGTTCTTTAAGTGTTTTCTATCTTTTATGCTTGTGATATCAAGTAAACACAGGACAGACGCCTTCCGGCAATTGAACCATGAGATGAGACTTATCAATCCATCTCACACCGTATATCAGAAGTGTTTTAGTTTTTATTTTCCCCATGCAACATTTGATTGGTTTTTAGTGTCCATTGGAACACTTTTGTTTACTTTGGTAACTTTTTTGTTTGCAGCATCACTGTATCCATGGGATAGATATTCTCCATCTCCACAACCCATCAAGATTAGTGGGCAGCCCCTTAGAACATCTTTTACTCAAGGAAATAGGAGATCATATCATTTACAATTTCAGTCACACAAAAAACATCTTATGAAGAGTTAAGGAATATTTGTAAACTAGGATAAGTTGCCTTTGCACTTTGATAAGTTGGCTATCTAATAACAAGAGCAACAATTTATTGCAATATTTGTTGTTTCATAACACAAAAAATTTTAACCCATACATTCACTTTGGCCAGAGATCTGTGTCGCCTAGGGAATTCCCTCTGGAATTTGTAAGAAAGATAAATGTAGACATTCATTCTGGACTAGGTAGTGATGCTTCATATATCAAAAAACCCTCGAGTTTGAGACATAATGAGGGGATATTGGGCACAAAAACTCTTATGGGAGATTGGGGTTTATATTGTGACACTATATCCACCATCGATTTACTGGCAAGATACCTTGAAGCCACATTTCTTTGAAGATGAGAAGGAATTGCATGACAATAATGACACGCTGGCTGACTTTTTGGTCTCTTAGAGATCAAAGAAGGCAACCTTCTTTAAATGAGTTGTTGATATAAGCTATTCTATGGCTGAAGTAGGTTTTTGGATAGCTCAAGATGTGGATTATATTGTGGTTGGGCTTGATGATCTTATTTTAGTGGGGTATACCCAACCAAGAATGTTCACTCTTGAAATTGATAGGGGGAAAGCTCTGACAGATCAATCAGTACATTGGGAGTTCGTGCCTTTGGTAGTCCCCTCCACACACCTTGGTGTGGTTGAAGCTTCAACAATAGACTTTGAAGTTGGAAACTCATTCAAATGGAGAAATTTTTACGGGGACATTGTCTTAATCATGTTCTGTGATTGGCCAGTTAATAAAATAGCACTTGGATGGAGAATGCTTTATGGCATAATTTTCAAAAGTGTGGTTATACTTTTTGAACAAAGTGATCCAGATTTTGGAGTTGAAGTAGTTGAAGAATGGCAAGCATTCAAGTGAGTGAAAGAAATACTCTTTTACCTCAATGCGGATATACATGCTAAAAGTTATCAAGACATTCAAATAGCTTGTGTTTGTAGTTCAAATAATTTGTTTGTGAAGGTCTAATCCATAAACAAAATCTTTCCTTGATGTCTTGGGAGGATTTTTTTGTTCACAAGTTTATGAATGACATAATTATTGAGAAATGAAACTATTGTCCTTGGGGGTACCTTCTCTTTGGGCTTCTTTAGTCCATCTTGTATCAGTAGAGTTTTTCACAACTAAAGCTTTGAAAGTAGTAGGTTCTATTATGTTGCAGTGTTAATGCTTTTGAAACATAGTAGGATGCCTTCAAAGACATGCTATGTGTCAGCAATTGAAAGAAAATGAAACTCAAAATAGGAATGGATGTCTAAATCGGGCTAGTTTTTTTACACTAGCTTCATTATACGAATTGCCAAAGAGTGGAGTGATAGAAACTTGCTTTGATTATGTTGAATATAGGACAATTAGAGGAGAATGACTTTATTACTAGAGAGTTGTTGACCCATGAGCCATGCAAGCATGCTTGGATGATGTTATAGATGAGGAAAAAACCCATTTGGCATACTCTTGCCATTATTATAGCGTACCAATACATCTTCAAGTCTTGTGGAAATGATGAGACCTTGAGATAAAAGTGTTTGAAGCACTATTGAATAATAGGCCCATCAGTAAACTTTCACCTCTATTGTGATTGCCAAATTTTGTAGAACCAATTATTAGCATTCAACTCTTTGGTTACCATGGGATTAATATCCATCGAAACACATGATCTATATATCCCAAACATTCCCTCTAGATGTTGTTATCACAAAACCAATATCAAGTAGCTAGCTAGATGGATGATTCTACTTTTTTATGCACATTGGAGTTTTGTTCGTTAACCATCACTTTTTCTTTTGTAGACGACTTTCTCAGATATTTGAGTGTTATCCAAAAGTAGAGGGGTTCCTGTTTATTAAAGATCACATTATTTTGAATTATTAGAACTTACTGCAAGCCAATAAAACCAAATTCTGGAATTTGTAGAAGGTCAATTTGTCAACTTTCTACCTTGAAAATTAACTCCTTTGCAAATTTGACTTTTAAAAAATCATGTTCCTATTTTTCAATTTCATTTAATGTAGATTTTATGTGAGGATCAAGAGTTTGGTGTGGGGTCCAAGTTGTTGCATAGTATATAGATGGAATGATCTCATTAAGCCTTTTTAAAATTCCAATGGTTAAGACACATAGTGTTGGTAGCTGTTGTTCACAAGAATTTTCTCTCACTTTGGAGGACTTGTTGTTTTCAATTGCAAACCTAGTGGTAACCATGTTGAACATGAGAAGCAGAACACCTTTGATCATAAACAAGCAATTATTGCAAAAAACTGCTACATGTAAGGTAGGAAAAACCTTGATGCTACTGCATAGACTATGGGACGCGTGAATGGTGAAGGATGGAATGGCTTCAAACTCTCAATTATTGGTGAAGAAATGTGCTCCAAGTGTTACTACCTTTGATGCAAGGATCAACGCCAAAGTGTAGTTGAGAATTTTTGTCCTTCTCTTCCATGTCATCAAGGGCTTCCAAGAACATCTTTCTCAGCCTTTAATCATTCTTTGCTGGGTTTTCTATGAGGAGACATAGGTTTGTAACAAATATATAGGGATTGTGTGAACATGACTAACACATAGTGAACTTAGACAAGAATGCAAATGAGGAAGAAGAGAATGTAGAATGAATAAATGTTGTAATGAATGAGTGAATGAAGGGAAGAGATGATACAAATGAGCAAGCTCAAGGATTGGAGGTTGTAGAACCACCATTCTCTCTTGGGAACATGCTGAAGGAGAGTGCTGGAGGGTGTCCTCGATCCGGGTGTTGTCCTTTGAGAATGGATCCCTAGGGTAGCAAACCACTAATGTCCGTGAAGAAACTTGATGTGGAGGGCTGGAGATAGTAGAATAGTAGGCTAAATGTCAAAAACATATAAATGTGAACCTTGGAATTATGAAAAACATTATTTTATAGCCTAGTGACAGGCTTTGGGAGGAGAAGGGGATTGTAGGTATCAAATTACAATAGTTTGAGTTATGGAGAATTGAGATGTAGGTGATGACAACTAATGTGGAAGATGTGGCTAGGCAGCAACTAGCTATACAAAATGTAACCTTCGAGGGTAAACCAATAGAAGGTAGAAATATAAAAGTTCCCCAACAAGTTGGTGATAGTATCTAGGGTGGGCAATAGTCTTCAGGGGCAAGTAGGCAACAATTGTTGGTGGAAGGAGAAAATGATGATGGAGAACTGGCACTGAAGGTGAAGATGATGGAAAGGAAATGAAAATGGGAGTGCACATTGGGTCCTCTTTAATACAACATTTTGAGCTAGTTGTCCTACTAAAATGTATTGTGTCATGTCTAAAACACAAAATTACTTTTTGGGGCTAATTTAAGAACCAAGGTACTTTGAAAGGCAATTTAAGGTAGCCCAACACCCCCTCTCATGCTCAAAAAGGGTGATCAAAGAGAGTGAAATTAGGAAGGCTCTAGTCTTGACCCAAAGAGTCCCAGCCCAATGAGATTAAGGCATTGTGCCAAGGGTGTCACTTCGGACTACTCAAGGACCTAGGAGGATCACAGAGGTGATGGATATTTTCTTTGAGTTTCCCAAGAGGTCACCCCAATGAAATCAATACATTAGACCAAGGGTGTTGTAATAGATGGCTCACTAGCCTGCAATGATCATGAAGGCAATGATTTTTGTTCAGTGGATGTTTGTTTGTTTGCCTTAGCCCAATAGTTCATACAAAAGTGAGAGTCAAAGTACAAAACCACAATCAAGGGTGCAGATGTAAAGAGTAGATGAGGGTGATTGCCTAACTAGTGTGGTAGTTGCTTGGGATCCCATATGAGTGTAATATATCAAAAGTTGAAATTCACACATGAACCCCCTTTTAAGTAATAGGGATAATGAGGTACCATTTTTTTGAGGATAATGTAATTTTTTTTAAAATTATTCCCCTCCCCAGCCGACTGTTGTGCTGGAAGGGGAGGGGAATAGAAAGGAGTCGAAAGCTCCTTGGTGGAAGCTCGCTGGAGGAAGTATCATGTAGGGCGACACGAGGGGAGGGAGGAATTCCTTCCCTCTCCCTATAAAACCCATCGCCATGGGAGCTGGGAGGAGAGAGCCATGAGCCGTGACGCCGCTAGGATTAAACGAGAGAGGGACAGCTGGGGGGGAGCATAATGCTGCGTGAAGTTTAGAGGAAGGAGGGGAGATTGTGAGACATGACAGAACGCCGCCTGGGTCTCCAGCCGAGGGCCGTGAGAGAGGGCGTAAGGCTGGTCCTGAGGAGGGGAGGCTGTGATAATCAATGCCGTGTGAGAGGGAGGGAGTGCAGCCGCCAGCTGCTGCAACAGGAGTGCTGCCATCACCTTGCGCCAGCTGCTGCTGCTGCCAACGATGTGCCATCTGTGGCCGTCCTGGGAGTACATCAGCTGCCACCATACCCTTTCCTCCACGTGGGTATACCAGGTTTTCTTCTAGAAGCTTCTTGAAGCTTCTAAGGGGAGGAGCTAAGCCCCCCTTCCCGTGGCTTCATGAAGGTTCTTATAACCTCTTAGAACTAAAGTTTGGATGGTCTTTTTCACTCTCGTGTCCAAAGTTTTCCCAAGGCCTCTTCTTATGCCTTTTGGAACCACACACACACACACCCTTTTTCCCGTGTATATATCCCTATGGGGCCTTTTCTTTAGGATTTGTAAAACTTTCCCTCCCAAAGAAACTAAGACCTTAAAGGTCTTATTACCCCTCCTCGTGGCTAGACCCTTAACTATTCCGTGCCTTTCCAAAATACCCTTGGACTTGGTTTCTCCCCTACTCGAAAAAGAGAAGAAGAGTATTGACGTGCAAGGGAGTGACGGTGGAATTCTGAAAAGGAGTGCAAAGCTACTTCCATGTTCGAAGGACTACAACGGCGATGCCTCCTAAGAAAGTCCAAGGAGTAGCTGTGGGAGGGTCATCTCCCGGTATCCATGTGGATATCTCACCCCAAACCCAGGTTTTTCCTTCTTAATTTTATATCGGTTTTAATTCAATTGTGCAAGATGAATTGTTAGGGATAAGATATATTTTGTCCTAGTTATTTACGACGAAGGAATTTAGTTTAATTAAACATGCAAAATAAATAAAATATAAACATAGTTTTCCTTCAAATAGCATTATGCATTGAAATGAATTATGAGCAAGATTATTTACCCACTAAATTAGTATACTTCGGTTAAGACTAGAAGGTATAAAACTACATCTTGCACCATTAACCCCTATTCTTTTTACAACGAATCATCATGGAAGGTGCAAATCATGAAAGGTTTCTTACGATGCTTAAACTCTAGGAAGTTATCATTGCTAACTGCATAACTTAGCAAGGGAAAGATTGCTTATTTGACATGAGTTTTATTCGCAAGGAAAAATGAATACTGATTGAATTTACCTAACCTCAAATCAATAAATTTTAGGATTGAAAAATCAATTGACACATAGATAACAAATCGTGCGGAGGTGATCTCGATATTACCTTCTAAAAGTTAACCAAATTAATATAAACTTAGAAATACCTATGCTGCGAAATATTCATTGGGAATGAATTAAAATCCAAGAAACATTTATACCTTAAATACTTACCCACATTCCCTGATTGTAGGGTCAATAAATCGTAAACGTAAAAAAACTAGGGTTTGTCCCTGAGTTTCTTAAAGAAAATAATAAAAGCTAGGAAACCCTAGGTCTGACAAACGTCAGCTTAAAGAAACTGAAACGGATTGTTTCGTAACTCCATTATCACATGGTATGATGTAGGACTTGCGCGGCAAGTACGAAGTCATATGGTCTTGTGATTGATTCACAAGAAGAAAGGCTAAATTCCCGCAACAAGGATGGCGGATCCTTACGCAAGTTATCTTGCAAAAGGATGTATACTTTGATATCCTTCTAAGTAAGGGAGGTTAAAAAAACCAAAAACTGAAGTATCCAATGAACTTTAGGGTTTGACCAAGTTGTATTAATAGGGTACGCCCTAACCCAGAATATAAGGGATCTTGCCAAGTTGCAAGACACCCCGGATCCAGTGCTGGATGCATTCAAAAGGAAAGATTCCTTCCTTAGGAGTTTGCCAACAACAAAAATCGATCAATGGAAATGTTTGTGCTTGCTAGAGATTTTAGAGCACTGTTTGACTTGTTTGACCAATGAATTACAAAGTAAATAAGTATCTATACTTCAGGTTGAAGGCCTGAAGGGAGTGGCAACTTCAGTTACCCCCGACTGCCTGCCTGACCCTAACCAAGGGGGTTGTTGTCCGCGTCGGGAACATGGACCGAACCCGCCGCGAGAGGTCTCTCCGTTGAGCGCTACTTGGAGCAGGAGGACGCTTGGGTGCCAGGGGGGGCTCTGGCCATAAATCCCTCACCTTCCGGGTCCTGCACAAGAGGCTAACGTGACTCGGGATTGGATCTCGAGGCCCGCATACTAGTCTTTGGGCGGAAACTTGGAATATTGATCCCTGTGGATTGCTGGATAGCCTTCGGGCGGATTATGGATAAGCCTACGGGCAGAACTCCTTGTATTTCAAAGATAAATATGATGATATGTTGATAAAGAACTTGTCTAATATTGTTTTTCTATGTCACGTGATAAGATTACGTGAAGGAACCAGTGCTTAACAAATTAATTAAAGAAGCTGGTTGTTACATGTCCAATTAATATGTTAGATAATTACATAACTAAAACAAACGGAAGAAAGTGCGGAGGATGGGCCATGGGTCCGTCCTACGGTTGGGTGGTCATGGTTGACCGGGAACTTTTCTCAAATCTTGAAGAACAGCGGGATGATTGTCAAAGGACACGAACAACAAAAGCATTGACCTAGAGTTATGTCTTAACTGATTTACGCTATTTTAGGGGAACGGAATGGGACTATGCCTTATGGCAGAGAGGTTGAGCTTTGCATCCCTCTCGTTTTCCATTCTCCTTGAAACAAGTGCAGTGTGAATCCGCTTCGGACCTGGCGTTTTTGCGTAAAGTAGTTCGTTTGGGTCCGACGCTAGTTACTGTTAGGAAATGACCAATCAGGAAAACCCTAAATCCGGTCGATCCTAAGTGGGAACGGCCAGAATACTTCCGCTACGTGGCAGATGCGGAAAGCCCTAGATCGCAAATCCCGTAACATTCCATGGGAGTGCTGGGTGAAGCTTTCTAGACATTCTTTCCGATGGACTGCTAAGACGTGTCCTGGATGATACTAGTGGACACGTTACAATGAGCAATGAATGCTCATAATGCTCCACTTGACAAGGTAAAAGGAAACATGTTGCATGAAAATGCACATTCGATTTGAATTTTAGATTTACAGAGGGGATATAACTATTACCTTCAAAATTCACAAAAGGGGTACATAAAATGGTGATTTTTTTTAAAAATGGGTTTTTGAAGTATCCTTTGAACGCCCATTATATAGAGGGCAAATATAAGGTGACCCTCCTAAGCAAAAACATCACTCAAAGTGCACAAAAAATAATAGAGATGTAGTGCAATATAGATAACTTTTTCTTCATTCATTAGATTGATGAAAAAATGACATTCTTCATAATAAATTGATGATATGCCAATTCTAATAGACACCAAACTTCACATGACAACTAAATTGCACTTACACCAAAAAGAGCCAAACTTAAAATCATGCGTGTTTGACCTGACCAAACTAGTGGTCAATAACTTAGTGATTGGCTATGAGGTATCCATGACCTAACCCCACATATCCCTTATCTAACATGCATAATTACTATGCAAAGCAACTATCTAAGCGCCACTTAAAACCTTGCACCCTGAAGTGAGCTAACTAAGTTGCTAAAAGCAAAGTCTAGATGTAGTACCATGGGTACTCGAAGCCCTCTTGCATGGTTGCTTAGATAGTGACATAAATAGATGATAAAAGAAAACTATATGATATGTATGACTAGGAAAGAAGAAAACCATGTTGCTTATTTAGCATAAGTGGGAACCATTGTTTCTAGAGTAGGGCTGGCATAGGGAATATCAAAATTCATTACCTCCCTAGCTTGAACTTTTTCTACATCCATCTCTTGATCTTGCATTACACAATCAAGAGACTTTGGTATTTTATCAAGAATAGGGTCTTGCACAGACATCATGGCACTGCAAAATTTCTATAGAAAAATCTTCAAACATCTTTGCATTATCAGAAACATGTCCTCCACCATGCTTGCGACATTTGAGAATAAATTTTGAGACATCATCCTATTCCTTCATAGAATCAACCTATCCATTATCTATAACATTATCAAACACTTTTTCTTGCACTGAAAGTATAGAACCTTATAACTAAAAATTTTCAAGATTAATAAATTGAAATCTCTTTCTTATGCATCCCAAAACCACCATCCAACCACAGATTTAGACTACATATCCAAAGACTTCTCATGCGCTCTCTGTTCAATAGTAACTTTAGCCTACAATACTTCATGAGAATCCTTCTTTACTTTAACTAATTCATTTTTCAATTGATTAATTTGATTGCAATTATACTCATTAATCTTAAGAAATATTTTTACATCCTCAAAAATAAATGATCCTTGCAACACTTCATAAGGATTGTTAACTACCACTCCCAATCTAGCCACTATAGCACTCCAAGTTTGCTTTGCAATGTTTAAAACTTGAGCTTGTAATGTCTAATGGTCTACTTCTAAGATCACAAAACCCTCAATTTCCACACCACGAATGTTGAGAACTGGTCTTTCAAGTTGTTGCAATGGTAGTGACTGCTTTACCAACATTAGACATTTAGTCAACAATTTAGCATTAGCTTGGTCCAAAATACAATACTCTTCTACAACTTTCACATTCAACTCTTTTGACCATTTCTTAAATAACTTCACCAATAGCTTAGTATGAGCCAACTACTTCTCCAACATGCCGTGAGCGTTTTGCGACACCTCCTCACTTTTATGATCGCTATTCATCCAATGCAAACATGCATAGAGATCAAATTATCTTAGCAACCTCATCATAGCATTGCTTAAGTGTAGTATAGATAGATATCTCAACTGAAAACCTTGGATGGTAGTTGCTCAACACATAACTTCTCTTAATTTTGAACTTTTTCCCAACACTTTTGATATATTTATTTTTGGCATCTTGAAGCTCTAAACAACTGAAAAATGACCATTTGCCTTGATTGCAACTCTCCCAATTTATGTATGTTGATGGCACTTGTGGGTGTTGAGCTAACAACTCTCGTAAATTTAGTGTCCAACTTGCCTAGCTTCAGTAATGACCTCTTAATGATAGATTTGTGACCAATGATGAGTCAAGTATATTTATAGTCAGATCAACACTTTGTTTTGCTAGAATATTTTCAACTACCTTCTCTGATGTCTTTGGGTCTTATAGCGTAGCTAAAAGATCATCCAACATCTATTGGCAAACATTGCTTATAGTGGAAGGATTACTTACATAATTGTTCTTCTATTAAATCTTCTCTCCAAACAATGGTGAAATCTTGTCTTTCCCCTTACCTATCATCACATGAGTATTTTGGAATATGGCAGGTTGCACTTCTGCCAAATAATCATGCAGGGCTCTAACTCCATAGCAAGGCAACTTTGTTGCTCAATCTTCCCGATCCCTCTCAAATAAACTTCTTACTTGACCTTCTCAAACCATGCCACCCTAATTAGGGATTGCTTCATTCTTGAAAAATCAAAGTATTCTAGGTATTGCGGCCAATCAAAATCAGTATTTATGAGTTGCATGACCTTTTCCATAAACCATTGGAGGTGAAGCTTCCTAAGAGGCAGTAGTTCCTTTAGTGTATACACTTTTCATGTTCGTGTAGCATCTCCAAATTCTTTCTCATATCTCTAGCTAAGCTTTTTCATAGCCTAGACTTTTTACATGGTAGCTTCAGAATTTCACCCACAAGGGTAGGAGCTAACTCTACCACACTACCTAACTAGCCTTTAGATTCCTAAAGAAGATCCATCTACATAGGTGCATAGAGATTTTGCTGCCATCACACCTAGGAAAATTGGCAAAATCCCATAGACCTATCTCTTGAAGCCACTACTGAGTCTTATTATTGGATAAATGAAGTGATACCTAGGAATCCTGAAAGGATGCATGGCTTGATGGAGATAGGATAATCAATAATCCTCCTTGAATTTGGGACTCCTATTCTTTCTTTGACATTGAGTGCACAAAGGTTGCATCAAAATCCTCATTGCTCTCCATATCATACATAGGCAATAGCTCCCTTAACTTAGTACCTACTTGTAGTGGCTATACCTTACGTCTACCACAAGAGCCCAATGCCATATCTACTACTAAATCCCTCAAATGGTTTAGACACTGTAAAGGAGAAAGGGCTTTCTTTTGCAAAGAAGCCAAGGATCTTCATTTCATTTGAGAAGAAGGTTAAAATAGACCATCATGCATGAGTTTTAAAAGATTTCTCTCAAAAAAATTTGGAGAAATTTCTTGATTTGTGCACTACAATATGCAATTAAGTGGGGCAGAGAGTGGAATAATTGTTTCAGCATGAATCCATTAACTGCTATCTTTAACAATCCTCCTACAATAGAATCGTACCTTGGCCCGCATCCTTAGCAATTATATAAGGACCAAAATAATGGAATTTAAGCTTACTAGAATGGGTGCTAAGCTTGTAATTACACATCACCACACAGTCACCCTTCCTAAAGATCTTCTTAAGATGGAAATTCACCCAAGCCTCTCTCTTATGCTGCATCAAGTTGTAGCAATTGCTCCAATAATGGTTGAAAAGATTCATTTAGAGACAATTTAAACTATGGTGCAACATGCAAAGAGGGCACCACATATTCCATGGACACTATAGCTTCCAACCCATAAACTAAATGGAATGGTGTCATCCCTATAATGACCTCATCCACTGTGTGAAAATACCACAAAGAAAAATCTAGCTTTTGAGTCCAATTAGTCTTATTATCTACCACCATTTTCTTTAGAATTTGCACCAAAATCTTGTTCAAACTTTTTGTCTACTTGTTTTCTTCTGGATGGTATAGCTTATGTAAAATCATATGTTTAGGAGTTAACTGTGCAATCACTTTTTCCAAGAAATGTCTTATACTAATCACTAATTAGCCCAATTGGGCATCCAAAATGTGTCATAATGTTAGATTACAAAAAGTTGGCAACATTCCTAACAGCATTGTCTTTCAAAGCATTAGTCTCCACCCATTTGGTGCGATAACCCGTAAAAACTAGAATATACTTGTTCATGGTGTACTTTGCACAATGTTTAATTGGCCTTGCAAAATAGATCCCCCACTTTTCAAAAGGTTTTAAGGGAAGCATAAGGTTATCCTTTATGCAATCTCGTGGTTGAAATTGGCATTCCTTAGCACAAATAATAGGATCTAGCAAACTCATATGCATCGTTTAAATTGCAGGCCATTACAACCCGACCTATTAAAATCTTTCAACCTTGGGAGCAAATTTTAGAGGCCATTTTTGAAGCAAAAAAGAGTCCGTGAGGCTGTAAAAGACTAAAATTTCATGCAGAATGAAACAGTTGTGGATCAATGAGTTGGAAATTTCCTAGATGTTTAATGCCAAGAACCGAATCCAAGTCTCCGTTTGTTAATCAGAGTCTATTTGAAATTCCATTTAATCCTCGCACGATTTTGCACTATGAAGCAGATACATGATTGAGGAGCCAGAAAGTGTGTGATAGTGGCTAGGTTTGTAGATATTGACGACAGGAAGCGAGCCATCCAAACGGATCTCAATTCCGAGCGTGTTTGGTCCCTCAAAAGCAAAAAAAACCACTTCCATTGGAGTGTGAACAAAAAACTTGAACTGGTTTTTTTAAAACCAAGCTTTAGGCTTGTTTTAGCTTTGTAGATATGAAAAGTTACAATTTGCAAAACATGGGGAGGGGGTTCTGTTTTTTTCAGCACCTCCTTCCATGATTAAAAAATGATTTTTTTGACATGCAATCATTTAGGGAATGCTCTTGGCTATAAGCTCCACCATTTTCTTGCCCTTCATTGCTGCACAGATGATAAAAAATGATGCATTATACAAGAAGATCTGATTTTAGTCTTTCTCTCTCCTATTGTGGTTTGTTCATGGATCAATATAAAAGAGAGGCCCCGGATAAGATGAGATGAACATTTTTAATCAAATGATGATGGGGGAGTGGAAAGAGACATGAATCATAGTTGGAAGGATCGTCATCGGATGTGGAAGAGCGTTAATGGGCCTCCAACGACAAAAAATGCACGTCATGAATGGGTGGTTTTATGAGAAAAATGTAGATTTTACAATTTTATTGATGAATTCTTATTGAAATGGTTAGCAATGCTTGGATTTGATTTCCAATCCTTTGTTTGATCAGTAATGTTAAAGGATATTAATCAACCATATAATATCTGTATACAAAATACACAAAACCCGAGACTAGGTGGTTCAAGGAAAAGGATGTGGTTTTTTGGGTTTTTGGTATGCATTTGCCATTCTTATGGAGTCAAACAAGCTAGAAAAATCATTTCCCATAAGAGTAATCAATCTACACCTAAAAATCAGTAATTACATGCAATTTTCTATAAATAAATAGGAAAAATTAAAGAAAAATTGAAAAATTTATGTTTTTTGCCTCATAAAAAAAGGAAAAATAAGATTAATTTGTGTGAACGTATGATGGAGCTGAAGCATGAGGTTTAGCCTTAGTTCATCCCCATATCTTTGTTAGAGTGATTTTTTACCACTTTTAATAAAGAAAAATACATTAAAAACCATGTGTAACCCTATCAACACATGCAAAATTTTACACCGTAGGGAGTAGGGGGTTGTTGAGTGGTTGAAGTACAATAAACATTGATGTTCCTTGGTGCACATCATATAGAGTTCGTGGTTGTAAAAATGTGAGTTGCATGCATTATAAAAAAATACTAGATTTTTGGATAATTTTAGTTTATTTTTTATATTATTTATTGTAAAAATCCAAAAAAGTTAGAAAAATCTTCTAGATTAGGATGGCATACAAAAAGCTAGTTGCTTTTTCAGCCAATTAGGAGATTTTTCATAAAAAAGACCGATGGACAAAATTGCGTGTGTCAAGATTGCTATCATTTTACCCATAGATCCATTCGTAAATAATTCCTATGAATTTCCTTTCCAAGATCTTTTCTAGGGATTGTGCTTATGGCAGTTTAGCCTAGGTCGTCATCTCTTAATGTGCGATTATTCTTTACAATAATATATATATATATATATATATATATATATATATATATATATGAAAATGAAAAATAATTTTTTATTACTCTGATACCACATGTAAGTTGCTATTGAAAGCACATGTCAAGATGTAACTGGCCATAGAAACAAGGAAGATGTTGATGTAAGAAATGTTTTTTTTTCAGTGATAGCAGCAGAATCTTTGCATCATAGACCTGATGATAAACACTGCAGCAATGTTGAAGATGAAGGGGGAGAAGACAGCTTTTCGGTGAAAGATGCAGAAAATGTGAACCATGGTGATGGAGAGAGAGAGAGAGAGAGAGAGAGAGAGAGAGAGAGAGAGAGAGTGTGTGTGTGTGTGTGTGTGTGTGTGTACACATGTGTGAGAATGTGTGTATCTAAGAATGCATGTCAAAGTATGACTACCACTACCACTACCACTGCCACTATAATAAACAAGAAAAGACAACAACTACTACTACTACTACTACTACTACAATAATAATAAACAAGAAAAGAAGAAAAAACAACAACTACTACTACTATAACAACAACAAAAAACAAGAAAACTAAACAACAATAAACAAGAAAAGAAAAAAACTACTACTACTATAACAACAACAAACAAGAAAATAACGACCTCTCCCTCTCCCTCTCCCCTCTCTTTTTCTATTTCCCTATTATGTTTAATATTTTCTCCCTCTCTCTCTCTCCTTCTTTCTTTCCTTTTCTCTCTTTCTCTCCGTCTCTCATTTCCTCTCCCTTCCTCACCCTCTCCCTCTCTTTTTCTCTTTCCCTATTATGTTTAATGTTTTTTCTCTCTCCTCTGCTTCTCTCATTTCTTTTTCTCTCTTCCTCTCCCTCTCCCTCTCTCATTTTCTCTCCCTCCCTCTCCCTCTTCCTCTCTTTCTCTCTTTCCCTATTATGTTTATTTTTTTTCTCTCTCCTCTTTCTCTCTTTCCTCTTTCCTCTCTCCTCCCTCACCCTCACCCTCTCTTTCTTTTATTCCTCTCCCTCCCTCACCCTCATCCTCACCCTCTCTTTCTCTCTTTCCTTATTATGTTTAATCTTTTTTCTCTCTCCTCTCCCTCTCTCATTTTCTTTTCTCTCTTTCTCTCCCTCCCTCTCCCTCTCCCTCTCCCTCTCTTTCTCTTTCCCTGTTATGTTTAACATTTATTCCCTCTCTCTCTCTCGTTCCTTCTTTCCTTTTCTCTCTTCCTCACCCTCACCCTCTCTTTCTCTCTTTCCCTATTATGTTTAATGTTTTTTCTCTCTTTCTCTCCCTCTCTCTTTCCTCTCCCTCCCTCTCCCTCTCCCTCTTCCTCTCCCTCTCTCATTTCCTCTCCCTTCCTCTCCCTCTCCCTCTCTTTCTCTCTTTCCCTAAACTGGTTTAATGTTCTTTCTCTCTCCTGTCCCTCTCTTATTTCCTTTTATCTCATTTCCTCTCCCTCCCTCTTCCTCTCCCTCCCTCTCCTTCTCCCTCTCTTTCTCTCTTTCCCTATTATGTTTAATGTTTTTTTATCTCTTGCTCTCCCTCTCTTTCTCTCTTTCCCTGTTATGTTTAATGTTTCCCTCTCTTCCTCTACCTTCCTCTCCCTCTCCCTCTCTTTCTCTCTCATTTCCTCTCCCTCCCTCTCCCTCTCCCTCTCCCTCTCTCATTTCCTCTCCCTCTCTCAATACACATGAATTTTAACAAAAACAAGTAAAAGAGAAAGAGAAAACACAAAAACAAAGCAAGAATGCTCGAGAAGCTGGATTCGGCGGCTCCTCTTTGCGACGACGATGGTGGTGGTGAGAAGCTTTCCTTCTCCCTCTTTCTCTATTTCTCTCCCTCTCCCTCTCAAATGCAAGATGTTCACTCTCCCTTTCGCTCTTCCTTTCACTTTCTCTTTTGTGTATGTGCGCAAAATAACACACTCAGGATTCGGCCCACATTTTTTTCATCTGAGTACCATCGCTATTTGCGTTGCAATAGTGATGCTGCTATTTTGCGTCAGAAACTGCCATCGCTATACCTCCATATCCTTGTAGTGTGCTCTACTTTCAAACTACTTGTTAAAAAAGATGTTTGTTTTCAATAAGGTTGTCTACATGCTTTATATTTTGTGAAATTCTTTTAGTTGGCATGAATTCATAATTATGTAAATAGTAGAAAGAATTATGAGTGAAGTATGCTTTTAAAAAAATCCTTTATTTAAGAAATGTGCTTACAAATATACTTATCTTATGAAGGTCAATCTTCATTTTTATCCATCTTTTAAGAAGGACAAGCTTGTTTTTGCCATTCAAAAAGAAAAGATGTAGTGCCCTTCAAATTTGAGGGCTGATCCATGGTACTCTTACACTCACAACTCTCTTTCCTTTTCCTTCACTCTTTAAAATTTGTGGAGAATGTACCTCAGGACACTGAAGTCCATGAATATTAAGGGAACTCTCAAAACGATTCAAAGATTTTTTTACTCCATTTTTATTGGCCATATTTACCCTCTTCTTCATCCACATTCTCATTGGGACATGCAGGCAAGCTACACTCAATCTCAACTCATCCTTGTCCTCACAATCACTCATAGCATCAAATAGAGTCTCTGTAAGACTCCCATCACTACTCAATCCCACTTCACACACCTCACTCCTTATGATTCTAATGACTCTCCATCATAAAAAAACATACTTGAAGATTGACCATCACTTGCCCTAGCACTTTCAAGACTAGCTTTTGCTCCTAGAAGCTCCTCACACTCTCTTCCATTTGATATACTCTCACTAGACAATAACTTTGAGCTCAAAACCTCTTCCCTTTTGTCCTTTCATTCCTATGTCCTTATGGGTGTCCTCCCCTCTTGGGTTCTTCATTGCATACTCTTCCTTTGTCACTTCAAAAGTGGCAACCAAACTTGGGTTATCCTCTAAAATCCTAATGTTGATCTTGAGTAAGTTACTCATGAATATATATGTGCATCATGTGGATTTAAACAAAATGTTTTTTTAAAATATCATTTTTATACAATTTTTTACATATAGAAGGGTGTAATATAAATGTGTTATTTACAGATTGAATAGAAAATTTAAGATTATGTTTTATTCATGAAAATTTTAGAGATAAGGATATTTATAAATAAGCCTCGAATGCACGTGATGTAGAGAATATACATATAGTAACTTATTGTCTTTCTTATCCTTGGACATTGAGAGCTCCTCTTTTCCACCCACATGATCCTTCCTAATGTCAATGGACTCATTCTTGCCACTCAAGTCTTGAAGATCACTCGTCACACTATTCTCAGAACATCTTAAATCATTTGTGCTCATAGCATAAGATCTCACACTCAAAGCCTCATCACTATACTCATCCTCATTAACCCTTGTGTTGCTCTCTTCATAATTATCTCTTGTGTTGTAGAGGCATTGATACTCTAGATACTTCCATAAGAACCCAAAGACTTCTCCTTAGTTTCCCTATATTTTTCTGTTCGACTGTTCTTACTTGGCTCTTCAAATGCACTCATGTAATTAAGTAAAAGAAAAGTGTTATTTCTCCCACTATAGGTGGTTTGCCAAAGTCTTACTTCCATACAAAGGTCGGCTTTCATGTCTTAATGCACATATCCTCTCTTACCTTTTTACATGCTCATTAGCTAGTTCAAACTCTCTTTTCTTCTCAGCCTTCCTCTCTTGATACTTAGCAACCTTCATAGCTTCCTTGAACATTCGAGGATCCTTTAGCTCCAGTTTCACTCTCCACTAGAGTCTCAACCTTTCCACAAAGTAGATTGCTTTCAACATATTTGGGCTAGGTTGTCCCTCACCCAAACTTGAGCTCTAGCTCCTTTTGTTCCGAGAAAACAAAATACAAAGAAACCACAAGAAATCTCATCATCACTAATCATCATTGTTATCCAAGTATAAATTCATGCAAGAGGTCCTACATCCTCTTAAGCTCAAGCTAAATCATGGAAGGAACAAAAAAAGAAATGCACTATGGACAGGGAGACTAAACTTTTGGACGATTAAGAAGGTTTCTCTGTTGCTTGCCTACTCGATGATCCTCTATGAGCATGGCTCACTTATTCTCTGTTCATCCCCAAGTAGTCCCTCCCTTCTGCTCTAGTCAAAGCTTCATACATGATTATAGTAGCAAGCAGTGTCCTTTTGTAGTTGCTCACTACAACAGCCCAACTCCAAAACAATACGCCATCCTTTTGACTCACATTACAAAAGAAAGGCCCTATAGATGCGCACTGTACACGCGAAATAGTAGGTGCGTTTATCAACGCCTCTATTCGCGCTAGTATATAGAACATGTCTATATACCCATGTTTTAAAACGTGCCTATAGATGTGAAAATAAACGCACATATTTTTTATTTCTCATAAAGTCCCTAAATATGACCAAACATCTTAACATCTAGTATTTTTTGGAATACATTACCAACTTTACTTCTTTCTGAGTATTACAAATATACATCCAATCATTCAAAGCTAATTATATATGCTACAATAATGATCAATCTCATCTTCAATGAGATCGCTAGACTATTTACCTCTAGGTCTATGTTAATCTTGCACTGCATCATATATATCATCGATCATGGCATCATCATATGCATCATCATTGATTGTATCATCATTGATTATTGGATTTTCGTCAACTATCTCTATATTGGTAGCATTGCCATATATTGGTTTTGAATGATTAGATATGGGGATGATGTGCCACCATCGGTTATTGTTTACCATTGGGTGATACACAACCTACATTTAAAAAACAAAAAGTAAGAAACTTAGATATTTATTGTATTTTGAGAATGTATCAAGAAGTAATATATATATAAATAAATATTTTCTAATATATCTGCTCGCATTGTTGAGGTAGTACGAATGTGCCATTCTTGCCTTGGTGAAATTTTATAGAGAATCACTACAAAACCACTTGGATGACGTCTAATTATGCAATGATCACCCGTTGTTACTACTTCTTTAAACCACTTCACATCTAGTATATATATAAAAACTCGCCTAAATTCAAGCTTCAAAATATATTGGATCAAGCCACAATAACCTTCCATGGTGCCATTGGTATCTTGGAAGTTTGCAAGGATACCACAATCCTGTGTATTTCTCTTATCATCTATATGTTGAGTTCGAAAATGTTAGCCTTCACACCAAATAGCATTGAACAATGTGTACTAGTAGTATATTGTTGAGATCATATTACTGATTTAGTTAAAGATGAAACATGTGAAATTATTATATCATATATAACTAAAGATAATTTAATTATAAGTATGTCTCACCTTTGATAAGCAAGCTCGTGCGTATTCCCACTCCTCTTGCGATATATCCATCGTCTCCTCTTTTTCCATCTTCTCCATTTCTTCATGTATCCAATCTATATCAATATGACGTGGAAGCGCACTTAAATGTTTTGGATATGGGACATTACGTCCATGTCTAGCACGAAATGCTTGCCTCTCGTTACTCTTCTTGCCCTTGCTTCTTTATATAGTGTCACCCATTTGCTCATTACTTTGCTGTTAAGCACACAAAATACATTTAACTTACGAAGTTCCTCTTTCATTAGCACTTTGCTTCTTCTTTTTCCTTGAGGTATTATAGAGGTCATTGTCAAATCTTCATCATCTTTCCATAGTCGTGGTAAAGAGGGGTCCACTTTAGTAAGATATTCAAAGATTTGTACAAGGGGTGATTGCACTAACCAACCCTTAGCCATGCTTTCCTCGGGCCATGCATTTTGCCTTACAAAATCTTTTAGGATTTTCATAAAGCGCTTTAGAAAAAACATCCACCTTGCATGAACTACCCCACAAATTACGATCTCATCAATCAGATGTACGAGTAAATGTACTTGACTAGTTAAAATGGAGCGAGGAAAATTTTCCTCCACCAAACAAACCATCTCAATGGACAATACTCAAGCCTCTTGCAACGTATTTGGATCGATTCCTTCAAACTCACAAATCTACCAATATGCAATTGAGAACAATGATTAGTTTTGTCCATAAATTCAAGCGGGTTTACTATGTGATGTACGTAATATGTAAACTAAAAAATAAGTATAAAGTATACATACCTCGCGAGCTCACCCATCTTGTAAATGATATCACGCACATCTTTCAAAACACAATGGGATATGCTAGTAGGAAGGATGAACTCTATGTAAATATTCATACATTGTTAATTAATCTACATAGTTACTCCACTAACTAATATATTTATGGCTATGAAAATCCTTACCTGAATCATTTTGTGCCAATCATGAGAATTTAAACCGTATAGTTTTTCCACATCTCTTTTCTTTTTCTTTATGAAGGCTCCCTTGAGGCATTTCATATATCCTGTGGGAGTTCGAAAGCTACATATCTGCTACTTCACCATCTTTTCTTCGGTCTTCGACAACATCCAAGGTGCACGCGGTAACTCGATCTTTCCTCTGGGTCCGATGTGTGGCCAAGCTGGTCTCATATGTCCAATGCTACGTAAATCCTCCATTACATTGACAGAATCACGAGCCTTGATTAAGTGATCCCATAATGTAGAGGCATCATTCTTGAATATATGCATGAGGTCAGTCCAATATGGGAGACGAAAAAATATAGAGAATCTAAGGCACAAACAATATATTATTTCTTATTCTCATAATGGAGTGTATTTTAAAGACAAACAAAAGAAGTAAACTAGTTACTGACTCATGCCAAGTGGAGGATGATGATCATTGGCATGTGTCCAAGTGTCCTTCTAATCTTGAATGGTCTGAGATTGTGGAGTTCTTCCATTAGTGGGGGGTGCATATTTAGAGTGGTCAATAGGAAAAAACCGATGATGATTGTCATAGATAACCTTCTTCAAGCGTATCGATCTAGAAGAAACCAGAGAGAGATCGCAAATTGGACATGCATGATATCCTGATGTAGTTAAACCTGTAAAAACAAATGGATTAATGATGACATATATTTGATTAAGGGTAATAATGAATAAAATAGAGTATGCAACTACCTGAATACTCTCCATAGCCTGGAAAGTCATGTATGGTCCACAACAACATGCCCTTTAAAGTGAAATCTCTAGAGGACAATGATACACTCACATCTTGCACCTCAATACCTCTCCATAGCATTTCTAGCTCCTCGATCAAAGGCTCTAAGTAAACGTCCATGTTTTTTACTTTGTGTTTTTCATGAATCAAAAGTGACAACATTACATGTTCTTTTTTTATTGCCATGGATGGAGGGATATTATAGTTCACCAATACCACTAGCCATACACTATATGAGGTGATTTTGATGCCAAATGGATTTATTCCATCTAATCCTAGACCAAACCTCAAATTTCTGGGCTCTTCTTGTACGTGTTGCCAATCTGGTGTGTCTGAAGGAATTCTTCACTTTCCATCACTTGAATGGTGACTAGCATGCCATGACATGAGTCTCAGAATAGATTCACACTAGAACATAAGTTGAATACGTGGAATAATAGGAAAATGTCGCAAAACCTTAGGAGGCACATCCATTGATTTCATCTCTTGGTTGTATCTTGGTTCACCACAAATAGGACACTGTCGTGCAGATGCATGATCCCCACGAAACAAGATGCAATCATTGACACGTGCATGGATTTTAATGTAATCAAGATCTCCAAGAGATGTCAAGAAACGCCTTGCTTGCTCCCTTCTAGTTGGTAATTTATTTCCATTTGGAAGCATTTGTGACAATAACCTGCATATATTGTGCAAACTGACAAACCACGAATATTGTCTAGAAGCATTTATGAATTAATATCAAATGAACTCAGCTTTGCCCGCTCAATCCCAACTCGGCGGCTTCATCCCTCCAGCTCGGCGGCTTCATACCAACTCGGCGGTGCATACCAGAGTAGCGTGCGCCACCCACGGACCCATTCGGATGCATGCTGGTCTTCATCCACATCAGCATCTTCCAAGTCGGCGTTTTTGTCTCTCCCAGAGTGCGCATCCCATGCCCATTCGGATGCATGCTGGTCTTCATCCACATTAGCATCTCCCAAGTCGGCGTTTTTTGCTCGGTGAGACAGTTCGGCGTCTCCAGTTTTGTATGCGCCTCCGTCTTCATCCCTCCCACAGTCGGTGAGACCGTGACACGGGAGGCTGCAGTGTGACCGTGACTCAAGAGGTTGCAACATCTCCGGAGGCCCAATCGTCTTCATTAGCGTGACGCGTGTGTGGGAGGCACTATCTCCCGTCTCAGGCTCAATCCTTTTGTAAACTTTCACAATAATCTCAAAATAATGCTCTCTGTGGATGCAAGCATATTGATGTTGGAAGAGTTTGTTGATTAGGTCTCTATGTTGCTTACGTCGCGATCATTTTGCAATTAAAATATGTGCTCCGTCTGATACATGTCTGCGCCTAAGTGTGATAATCATGCATGCATTTCCTATAAGCTTTTATATTGGATTGATATATAATGTTATACTGTGGCTAACATATATATGAACCCAATAAATGAATGTGAGAATAACAAAGGGAGTTACAACTCTATTTATGTCACTAAGCTTACAATCATCACTTAGCATTCAACCTCTTTTAAACCATGCCACTTTGTGGAGAATGGGTTCCGCAAAAAATTTAAGATAACCAAAAAGGAAAGCTAAATCAAATTCAAGTTTCTAAGATAAACTATGATGCATGTGCAAATTGTGAAAGTGGTTTTGGGCTCAAGCTTTGAGGAGGTCACAACTACATGTTTTCATAATTTAATTATTCAAGCACTACTTTCCTTTTTGTTTTTCTAAGAAAATTAATGGTCTTAGATTTAAGTAGCTATTGGTACACCACAATAAAATAGTTCTACTTCTCTAAAGTTTGGGCAAGAGAGAATACCCTTGCCAATTACATGTGGTTGTAGAACCTCAATCTTGGTTCTAGCCACATTAATGAGACTATCCTTGATGTAGTTGCAAGCCCACCAATCATCACTTTTAGCTTTTTCCATGCCCCAAAATCTACTTAATGGTCAAATTTGGCAATTAATACATGTGCAAAGCACAGATCTACCTATAGATCATCGATATAGGTCAAATTTGGCGAGTATTGGGAATTGTATGAATGTGTTGAGTCTCAATCCTTCGCAAAAATCATTGATTGGAATCCTATAAGAAGCCCAATAACCGTGTTACAATGTCAAAATATATATAATTGCACTAGGAATAATAAGGCAAGGCACTAGTACTTGGAAGTGTTGTAGTGAGGTGATAGCTTGGTGAAGAATTGTAACATTAGAGGTTTCTGGCCTACTATTGATAGCCTACCGATTTTTTGAATAGAGCTTTTTTATTGTTACTAAATTGAACACATCTAATCGTTAGATTGGATGTGGCATCCACCATTGGTCATAAATTATGACATGTTCTATATTTGGTCTTTCATCAAGCATGTCCACAAAAATTTAGTAGGTTATCAACTTCTATATTTTTTCATCAAGCATATTCTATATTTTTTTATGGATTATCCAATGGTTATCAACTTCTCACTTTTTTTTGTTTTGTGACATGGATTATCCAATGGTTATGAGTAGGTGCGCATGCTTTTACCTCTGGCAAATGGCTCCACGCACTCGCAGCCATCCTTCGTCAGATGTCCATTCGCGAAAAAATACCAGAGTAAGATGCCCTTTTTAATATTTTTTAAGGGTTTTCTTGACGTTCATTATTGATTTCTCACATATTGTGTAGTTCCGTTTCTTTTTTTTTAGGTTGCATCATCTCCTCGACGTACTCGTAGAGGGGTTCGGGCAGCAGGCGCGTCTCAGACATCCATCGAAAGAGAAGTGTCGAGCCACTCTCAGGTAAGTGTTTATCCTACTTTCCATTTTGTTAGTAAGCATACTCCTAAGATGTGATACTTATAAATAGAATGTCACTTTACATAGAAAAACCCACCATACATTGAGATCACACTAGCTAATGGGTCTCTTGCCCGTCAGTGCCGTGTTGATATTCTTTGTCCGAAAAGACATGTCAACATAAAGAGACGGGCAAGGATGATACAACATTTGAAGGATGAGCATGGTATCCATTATGATATTCCATGTCGAAAGACCGGCCGTCCCATAGGCGCACAACATGCTTGTCATCCTGTTGGTGCTTGGCACCGCCAGGCAGAGTCTCGTTTCTCTAATCTTGAGCAAAAGTTGAGTTTGGCCCGAAGTAAGTACGAGAAGACTCAGTATGCGAGAGCGAGCTCATTATGGGACTTACTCGAAGATGCTGAGCGTACCATGGAGAGGTAGGAGTATGTGGAGGCATTTGTGAATAGACAAATGGGCAAATATGACTCCAAAAGAGATGAGCGTGTGCGGAGAACGCAGAGTCGAATAGCGGATGGCTACCAAAAACATGTAAGTCTCTTACCTGATATTGTTTATTCTTCTATAGTGTCATATGCAAATGCAATTTTATTACCTTGGCCTTGAGTTTATCATTTTTTTAATATGTATATTCACTCACAAGTTGCCTTCCTTAGAAACGACCTCACACACGAGAGGGTCAAGTCCTAGACCACCATGCGGAGTTGCAAACAGTGGAGCGTAACTTTCAGATGGAGATGGATAGCTTATTGCAGGCTGGTCCTCCATCCACTGGCGATGTTATGGACTCTCAGGTTAGTTTATCACAATTTTGTGGCTTTTGGTTATGGTTATGGTTCAGGTTAGTTTATGGGCATTGTGTAGTTAGGATTATGTTTATGGTTATGTTTATGGTTATTGTTTATGGTTATTGTATAGTTCATGGGCATTGTGTAGTTAGGATTATGGTTATGGTTATTGTTTATGCTTATGGTTCTGGTTATGGCATTGTTTGTTGTGTAGTTTATGGGCGGTGTGTAGTTAGGATTATGGTTATGGTTATTGTTTAAGGTTATGGTTATGGCATTGTTTATGGTTATGGTTATGTTTATGGCTATGGGCATTGTGTAGTTTATGGGCATTGTGTAGTTAGGATTATGGTTATGGTTATTGTTTATGCTTATGGTTATGACATTGTTTATGGTTATGGTTATGTTTGTGGCTATGGGCATTGTTTGTTGTGTAGTTTATGGGCTTTGTGTAGTTAGGATTATGGTTATGGTTATTGTTTAAAATATGGTTATGGCATTGTTTATGGTTATGGTTAAGTTTATGGCTATGGGCATTGTGTAGTTTATGGGCATTGTGTAGTTAGGATTATGGTTATGGTTATTGTTTATGCTTATGGTTATGGCATTGTTTGTTGTGTAGTTATGTTTATGGCTATGGCATTGTTTGTTGTGTAGTTTATGGGCATTGTGTAGTTAGGATTATGGTTATGGTTATTGTTTATGCTTATGGTTATGGCATTGTTTGTTGTGTAGTTATGTTTATGGCTATGGCATTGTTTGTTGTGTAGTTTATGGGCATTGTGTAGTTAGGATTATGGTTATGGTTATGGCATTGTTTATGGTTATGGTTATGTTTATGGCTATGGGCATTGTGTAGTTTATGGGCATTGTGTAGTTAGGATTATGGTTATGGTTATTGTTTATGCTTATGGTTATGGCATTGTTTGTTGTGTAGTTATGTTTATGGCTATGGCATTGTTTGTTGTGTAGTTTATGGGCATTGTGTAGTTTATGGGCATGGTTATGGGTTAGGGTTTATGGTTAAGGTTATGGCATTGTTTATGGTTATGGTTATGTTTATGGCTATGGGCATTGTGTAGTTTTTGGGCATTGTGTAGTTAGGATTACGGTTATGGTTATTGTTTATGCTTATGTTTATGGCATTGTTTATGGTTATGGTTATGTTTATGGCTATGTTTGTTGTGTAGTTTATGGGCATTGTGTAGTTAGGATTATGGTTATGGTTATTGTTTATGCTTATGTTTATGGCATTGTTTATGGTTATGGTTATGTTTATGGCTATGTTTATGGCATTGTTTATGGTTATGGTTACGTTTATGGCTATGGGCATTGTGTAGTTTATGGGCATTGTTTATGGTTATTGTTATGTATATTATGGTTATTGTTATGTATTTTATGGTTATGGTTATTGTTATGTATATTATGGTTATGGTTATTGTTTATGGGCAAGGTTATGGCATTGTTTATGGTTATGGTTATGTTTATGGCTATGGGCATTGTGTAGTTTATGGGCATTGTGTAGTTAGGGTTATGTTATGGTTATTGTTTATGCTTATGTTTATGGCATTGTTTATGGTTATGGTTATGGCATTGTAGGGCGAGGGGAGTAAGCGCTTCACGTCGCTCCTCCTATCACCTCGACCCACCCCTATCACCATCTCCTCCCCTCTTGAGTATCCAAGCGACGCTCCCCATTGCATATTCACAATTGGATGCAATTCGGTTGACACCAAGGTGAATGGCTCTCCTGTCAAAAGATGAAGGGGCAAAAAAGTGCCACCTCAAGGTGCGTTCTTATTAATTGCAATGCTTTCATTGTGTTGTATTTCTTGTACTTGTGATTGGTTGCATTGTGTGTGGTTGTTTTTTGGTATTATTTTAGGTTAGAGACTTCCGCAAATATCGAGTTCGTGTCTCTATGCTCAAAACTCCGTGTGGATGTCGACCGGGCTTTGTTGGATGCATTGCGGTTCGTGGAGGAGGCATCCACCCGTACTATGAATTTGTTCGCCATGTAAGTTTGCTAAACTAGTTATAGCTCTCTTGGTTGTTGCCTGATGATTAGGACTAGGGGTTTTGTTATTCTACTGAACTAATTTGTGCTTTTATTCATAGTTGGATGGAGTATTTGATGCCAAGAGAGCACGCCCATGATGTATGCTTTGTGGATAGTCTGTGGTTTCCATACATCAATATGGTTGAGCCACAAGACGATAGTGTTTCGTTGAGGAATTACTTTGATAGATGTGATCCCACGATGTCCACATTTATCTTTCTTCCTGTGCTTGTGAGGTTTGTAGTCCCTTTATGCATACTTATTGTAAATGCTTCATCATAGCCCTTTGATGCGCTAGTTTTAATAGCATTCTTTGATGTGCAGGTCACATTGGTGTCTTTTTGTGGTCTTCAACTCTTTGCTAAGAAGGGTTGAAAAATTACCTAGTGATCATGGAGCCATCCTATGCCTTGACTCCTTGGAATGCATTGATTTCACGGCATGTCTACCTTATGTGCACAGGTATCCTAACATTCTATATGCATCCATGCTTTACGTTGTGTCACATATGTATTATGTTCATCTCTTTTGTGTCTATGTTTCAGGGCCGTGTTTGCATTATCGAGGCTTTGTACTGACCCAATGTGCGCAAAGTTTCTATCGGACGTAGAGAAAATGAAGCTCATCCACATTAAGGTATGTCACTATAGTGTTAAAGTAATACTGTCACTTAGAGATGTAAAATAGGAAAGTTAACATAAAGATGACTATAATCCCTTTTCACAGGCCCCTCAACAGACAAATGTGGTGGATTGTGGATTTTATGTGATGGCTTTCATAAGACTACTCATCGAGGGTGGCGTGGTTGGGAAACCAACCAAAAACTGGGTAAGCCTATACTGGCGGGGTTTTGTGAATGGATCATAAACATTTGCTTCTTTGGTTGTGTAGTCACTAATGATTCAATGTTACTAATCTCACGATTTAATGTTACTAATCTCACGATTTCATTGCACCATAGTACTTTGTTACATTATTCCATAGGATGTGTGGTTTAGAAATCATTAATTGATCTTATCTCTCTCTCTCTCTCAAATTGACCTTTGGAACATGAATTGAACTCATGCATCTTTGGAATGGACCCATGCATTTGCATTATAAGAAAATTGGATGTAGCTTCTTCTTGCTTTATCACATGAGTCAATTTGTTAAAGTGTGTTCCATCTAAATAGTTATCATTTTGGAGTGCATCCTTTTGGCATATATGACTAGAAAACAAAGTCACTAATATCCAGTAAGTGTTTCATCTCATTAATTCATAGTAGCCCTTTCAATAGAGTTACTACACACACACACACATACACACACACACACACCCCTCTCTCTTAGTTGGTGCTACACACATGAATAATAAAATATAATATAGCTTCAACTTGCTTTATCACATGTGTCAATTATGCTTCCCAACAATGCACCCATCATTACTAACTTAAGCTATCAATATTTGTGCAACTCTTTAAACATGAAAGCATGTCACATTTGGATTACATGAACATGTAGTGATAAGAAATAACCTGTTGGATGTGTTGCCAAATATACACACTAATTTCTAAATAATAAAATTAGATAATTATCCAATATGACACTACCATAAAATCCAAGACACCACCATAAAATCCAAGACACCACCATAAAAACTAGCTAATTCCTGCAAATAGAGCAAGATAAAATCCAAGAGAACGTTATCCATTAGATGGACAATCATGTGTACACTACAAATATTCTAAACCTAGATGCCAAGACTTCTGTGATCGTGGACCCATCAGGGAACGAGAGAGAAAATTGACGCTCCTCATTCTCACTATTGTAGGTGCAATACAAAATACGACAAGTGCCAATGTAAGGCTCACCATATAATCGCACCGCCCTGCCGATCAAGATAGAATCCGCTGGACGAGGAGCATACCGCAAGGATAGAGGGAGCAGTGCATAGCAAGTATTGCATGAATACACTGCGAGAGGGTCCACCAAAAATGTTTTGGTGCAGCAATGAGGACAATATATCCGCGGTTTTGGGCTAAACCTTACACGACCCCTCCCTCGTTGATGCTTGCGCCTTAACACGCCTATAATAGATGGACGCTTGGGTTGTGATGAGGACTCCCCCCTCTCATTTGGAAAATGACGATGATCCTTGCCATGCCCTAGGCGCGTCTGTGTGACATTTTCCTGGATCTGATAGATCCCACCCTTTTTAGGCATGTCAATCTCCTGTGGTGTGAACATGTGAACAAGAGACTCTTTAGCACTTTCCAGTTGGCGCATACAAGCATCCATCTGTGCCGCTGTGTAGGATGGAATCCCATCCTCGATCCTTTGAAGGAGGCCTCTAAAGTCTGCGATGGAGGACACGAGTTCCCCTTCCTGCACACCACCATTGGAAGCTGATCTCTCCAATCCTGTGATTTCATCGCCACCTGGTCTTTCCTTTATGTCATCAAAGGCATGCACACTATCGATGATGGGGAGAACCTCATGAAGGTGAGGAAAATAGCTCTTCAAGATGAGCCTCAAACCATGAAGATGTTTACAATCAGTCGACCAATCAGGGCAATCACAGTAGTTTGATTGTACACTTACATGATACCATTTTGCATGTTGGGTTGTGCTCGCTATTTTAAACAACATGGTCCCCTCGTTAATGACTTGAAGAGAGGAGGGATCTTGCTCATACCACTGAAGAATCTTCTCCCCTGCTGCCAATCTAGCCGTATGACTCTTGCTTGACCCATAGACTTTGAAGCGCTCAGAATCAGCTGGCATAAAAAACATGTATAAGACAACAATGCATTTCAAGGAAAGGTCAAATGTGCAAATAGAAAGGAAATTGACCACATTACCTATCTCTTGCTTTTGCTTGAAAAACTCCAAAGCCGATCCACCCATTCTAGAACCCGACGATGAGTCACCAACAAGGGCGTGCAACAGATCCAAAATGGACCTGTTGATCCTAGCATCAAGTAGAGTGTACTTGATATATTGCCAAAGTCTCTCAATGAGGTTGGTTGTGTCGACATTGCCATGTGGAAACATGCGACCAAACTTGGGCCATCTTGCACGCCAAATACAATCTTTCCCACACCATCCATCGGTAACATATCGGACCACGTTTGGATGAGCGGAATAATGATGAAGCAATTGCTCAAACATATCATCAAACTGCGACTCTGTAGGGCAATGCATAAGATTGGACAAAGAGGCATACACATGATCGCGCTCATCTGTAGGGACCTTGATTCACGTAAGAACATGTGAAGTACTCACTGTCAAGCTCATGGAATTCACAAAAAGGCAATGCTTAAAAGTAAAATGGTATTGAAAAGGCGTACCTGTGGGGCAGGAGATTTTCAACCCATGCTTTCTTTGTGTGGAACTAGCATAGAATAATATGGCATGCTCGTTGACGTTTGTTGCCACCAAGGTAGTCAGTGGTCCAACAATGAGGGTCTTCCAGAACAACCTTCGAGAGCGCCTCCAGCTCTAGCTGGGACTTATCAATCACCAGGGCAGTAGGGCAAATATCTCCCATCCTAGAGAGGACTAGTCTCATGGTGATTTGCAAAGCCATAATCTCTTGGTTTGACCCATTGTCACTAGTGCATAGCATAAACCAAATAGGGATGCCCACCCCATGTTGGTTTGGTAAAACCGCCGCATAAAGCGGAAGACCAAACACATTGGTCTTGAATGTGCTATCAATTGCCCAAGCATTGTTCTTTGAGAACCTCTTACTCATTTGCAACATCCATTCGTCCTGGACTATCAGTACGAATGGTTTGTCCTTGTCCTCTATGGCATGAGGATTGTATGGTTGGCAATGGAGTACCTAAAAGACCATGTAGATGATAGTATCAAATAGATGTACTAATTTTCACAGCTTATAAACATTTATGAGAATATGTCAAATACCTTGTTTTGATCTCGTAGACGGAGAGCCTCCAAATACATTGCCGTCCAATCATCCTTCGAAATTTTGCCTGTAGCAGGACGACACGTAGAACATTGACGCTCAAAGCAACCTAATATCATAGACAATGGCTTAGAAGGTAACATACCTTCAGTTCGAATTTGATATGATAGTGTCTGTACCTCCCTTGGTATCATGAATAACCTATAAATGACACGATCCAATGGAGAGGCATTTTTCGAATGAAAACGCTCCTTGCTAAGGCTCATCTTCGCGATGTGCCAACATGTCCCAACGTCAAACAGGTCATCCTTGCAACAATCAATCACAGTTGGATGCACCGGCAAGTGATACAAGTCGGCACGAGATCCAGGTACATGACCCTTGTGTGGTCCATGGACTCGTATAGTGACATCATGGAGATCGTCTTTGTACTCGATTTGCACCTTGAAAGGGCAACCACATTTCTTCGACGTTCGCAACCTGCGGATTTGGGAGCCCTTTCGAGTTGCTCTACCACTGCGATGACATGCATATTCCACTATTGTCTTCCCTAAACCATGCTTTTTGGTCGAGCGGACCTTGCCCAACCTAACATTGTGTTCAAGCATGATTTCTTGAAGCCTCCGCTCATCAAGAGATCTATCTACAGTAAGCTCCAAGATGGGTGCTCTTCTTTCTTGAACCTTCCCATGAACTAAAAATGGGCCTTTATAACCATGGGGCCTTGTGAACACCTTGCAAGTACACCCACTGATGAGATCTCTCACATACGCAAGAGGAATGCCATGCCTTCTCAAGTCAGTACACCACGTGGATTTGATGGAATCAATTGTGACATTGATACCCTCATGAGCACCTGTAACCTTGATTATGTGATTTTTAAGGAATATGCTCTCCCACTCCTCTATACATGCAATGCGCAATGATGGCTCCGATTTCAAGGCCAATGTAATGTGTCCATCGCCATTTCTACCAATGCAAAGACCTTCTCTGATTCTTCTCCACTTCTTCAAGTCGAGCAACTCCCTCCTGTGGAGTTGCTTGAGCACCTCCAATGTGATGGCCTTCTGCCCGCTCAAATCACTGAGCATCAAGCTGTAAGTCTCTCTATTAAAAGAGAAGTACTTCGATGAGGTATAGGTAGTTGGGCTTGGTGCATTGATAGTGATTTCTTGTGGTGCCGAATCATTGTCTCCACTTAAGAAATCAAGCATCTCAACCTCGTCGCTTGATGATCCATCTAATGTCTCTTCATCCGTGTCGAGATCATCGATCTCAATGTCGCTTTCCATAATCCATGCGTGTTGACTACATACGTATATATCACCAAAACATCATTACAATGTCACAATGCATCCAATGCAAATATGAGAGGAAGAAAGAGAGAGAGATATGCACCTTGTAGTGGAAGCCATGAGCAAGAAATCGCAATATGAACCTCAAACCTTTGTTCCAATGATCTCGTGAGTTTGTATGCGCTTGGAATATGGGCCTCCAACCTCCGTTCACAACAGCACACGAATGCGCCCTGCGTGCAGGATTTTCCTGTGGGTAATACCGAGAGCTTTTCAGCTTTCGGTACCAGGCCAACACAATTTACTTCAATGGCTGGGTTTACTTTAATGGCTGGGTTTACTTGTAGTCCACGATTCAAAAACTTGTATTAGAGATAGTGGGCCCCGCAGAATCTACTATCTTCTTACTGCCAGCCCATGCAATCAATTTCAACGACTGGCGGTGCATTTATAGTCCTGGATGGGTTTACTTTTGCATGTGGCAGTGAACATCCCCGAATTTCGAGACGCCGTTGCTCCGTCAGATCCAAGTTTCTGGCTGGTTGGGTTTCTATTTGATGGTTGGGTTTTGTAAAGCTGGTTGGGTTTACTTCTGCATAAAGTAGCGGCTCAGATGCGTGCCTTTTTTCGGGGTCAAGAGGAGCCGTTGATCCCAACTCCCCGAGGTCATAAAGACCCCGTGGGAGATAGTGCTGAGGCTATGCTAGCACCCACCAGTGGCAGCAATAGCTAGATCAAAGGCCACAAGCCAAATCACAAGCATCCACCCTAGCAACAACCTTTCGAAGTGTAGCAGGTATGACAGATGTCAGATGGCACCTGATTGGGCCCTGGTGCACACTGTATCCGCATGGGCCTTGGTGCTCACCGCCTAGGCCACCTTGTAATGCACCTTGCAGCAGCAGTAGCCGAGAGAAGAGCCAAGAATCGAGACTCTAGAGGAACCAGGTGAGGACTCGGAAGAGAAGAAGAAGTTGTCTCAACTCTGAAGCTGAAGAGGGAGAGACTGACTCCAGTTTTCTTAGACTCGAGAGACTAGAGTAGTTTCTCTCTCTATATATATATAGAGAGAGAGAGACACAGAGAGAGAGAGAGAGAGAGTGTGTGTGTGTGTGTGTGTGTGTGTGTGTGAGCCTACTATCTATTCTCTAGACTCTAGAGAATTTAGAAACACTCGTCGCTAAACTATCAAGCCTTGAATTTGGCATACTCAGGAGTCAGTGCTGCCCAATGCCCTATTACCTAACTCCTATATAGTATAGGCTATTACTAATTAGCCTTACTAAGCCTTTAAAGTTTAGGACCTAATCTCTCGGTAATAAAGAAGAGGGAGTCAGGTCCCATTGCCCAAATTCTAAACTTAAGTCTTAAGACTTAAGTTTTAAGTAATAAATATTGAGTATTAAAATTTAAGGCTTACAAAGTAAGTGACGACCAACATAAATTATAAAATTAATTGAATTTTATTTAAGGGTTTCATTTAAACCTATCCTTCTTTTGACAAGTAAAATTTTATTTAGCCTTTTTTTTAAAGTATAATTTTTTTGCGCTTCTTTTGAAAAGTGCAAATTTTTAAGCATTTTGATGGTTTTGAAGGTTGGTTTTTGCTTTTAATTTTCTTTTGAAAGTTAATAAAACTTTAACACTTCTATTGTAGAAGGCTATTTCTATTAAAAACGTTTCTTTTGCATGCTACATAAGTCATTAGCCTTCTAGATGTGACATACCCATCTATTGGCTATCTAAGCACGTTTCGGCAGTCCATCAAGAAACAAATCTAAGTGACACCGCCCGGCACTCCCACAGAATGTCACGGGGTTTGTCGCCTAGGGTTTCCTGAGTCTGCCTTATCGCAACGAAATGTTCGCAGTTGAACCCACTAGGATCGATCTAAAACTTAAGTCCCTAGTGGTCAAGGTTTCCTGGTCATTCTACTTTATGCGGAGTTACCCAATCCAAAGAAAGTCCATACCCCACTTGGTTCAAGGGGAAGTAGAAATGAGAGGGATGCATCGCTCCACCCCTCTACCCGTACAACATAATCCCATTCCAGTCCCCAAAAACAGTATGAATTCAGGTATTAACCCACGTTGCCTAAAGATCAAATGATGGTAAAATCTTGTGAGAAGCCTCCCAGTTCTCTAGGGCCACCTTATCGTAGGACAGCTGCCATAGGACAGACCCGTCGGGGGTTCTATCCACCCGTTTCCCTCAACACGTGTACTTTAGTTATCTAATTAGCCCTATCACATTTAAGCCTTTTAGGGAACACGGTTCGTTCATGTAATCTTATGGCACTGACACGAAAAACAAATTCAAATAGGTTCCTTGGAAGTAATCTAGAAATAGCATTTTATCGGAGATACAAGACTTGTTCAAAAGGAACAATATCCGCAAACCGTGAGGATGCACTTTATTTCCTCCAAGATTCCACCTTGCACTAATAACAAGGACCCTCAAGAATCTATCTCGACTCACACAGATCATTTGAGTAAGAACCGGAGGCAGGGAATTCACAGCTAGAGTCCCCCTGGCATCTAAGCGTCCTCCTACATTCAAACCAACCCGCGGAGAAACCTCTTGTGGCAGGTTTGGTCCACGTTTCTGTCACGACTATTTAGAACCCCCTTGGCTAGGGTTGGTGGCCACCTGGGGGTGGTTTGGCACGTCCTCCAAAAGTTCAACCTAATTTATTATTGCCATTTCTTTTATGAGTTTGGGGTCACACAATCTTTTTACAATCGGTGTTCCTAAATTTACCAGCACAAACAATGGTGCACGTGAGTGCTCAGGACATCTGCTAGGGTGGGGTCCCTATCTTTGACACTTCGTGTTTGTCCTTCTTGCCTTGGCGGAAATTTCCAATATCCTCAGAGGGTTAGGAAATACCTTCTTTTCGACCCCGCTCCTATGTGATAGGAGCGAGTAATTATGCAATTGGATCTATATCCAATAGTTCTCGGCAGATGGTAGCTGTCCTAGCTTGCTAGCCTTTAGTCCAGGGTTCTAGTCTTCAAAAAAAGACACCCGAATTTTTCTTGCATTAGAATTGAGTTATGTCATGGTTAAGGGTGATATCATCAAGGCTTTTTTGAGTTTATCGAGGTCAGATATAGGACCGAGACCAATAAGTGTTTTGCTTGTTTCAAGATCCTCCTAGTAGTTTGGCTCACTTTTAAACCCTAAAAAAGTCAAGTTCAGCCCTATCCTTACATATATAGGGTTCATTTTATTGAATGGCCCTCAGCAATTTTTGCATTTCATATGCGCGACTTACAACTATCTTTAAGATGAATCCCTAGTAGCACAATTGAAACCGTCCCTGATACCACACAATCTAGATGCAAGTCCTTCTTTTAGGACGATGATGCAATGCGGAGTTCTACTCTTGGGAATTCATTTCAAGGCACATATGCAAATCTTTAAATAATGACTTGTATATTTCTTTTGTGCGAGGAACACGAAATCTTTAGCCCTAATGCAAGTGCGGGCTACTTCCCTCTTAAAGGTTTATAAGAGTCTAATACCTGGCTTAGTATTGCAATGACCTAAACATACTTAATCGTTATCATAGCAACTCATGATTCTCATGGACTTGATTCACCTTTACTTGTATCTTTCTAATTTTACAAATTTCGCAATGCGCAAAGTACGATTTTCGCTTAATAATGACTATGCTTTATCGTCCTAATAAACCATTTTTTTAGTTTCTTTTACCTATCAAGCATGCCAATACTAGTGCATAACCTAAAACACTACAAACACAATCAATAAAGTCCTTGATTTTCAATATCCATGAATGCAAAATCTTTTGTGCAAGTTATTCATTCAAAACATGCCAAAGTGCAATAAAATACAATTTCAAGTTACATGATTGAAATAATGCAACCTAAATGGTGGTTAGTTATCATAGATTTTTGCTTGAATACTTCTCCCTTCCCAATGAAGTCAGTCTATGTTCCTAAGGGCTCCCATCAAGGTGGATCTATGGGACATACCTAGTTACCAAGTGTTACAGTTCCTTGACCTGCAACTCCATCGGTTGAAGTGGGATTCATGCTCATTTGGACCTTGCTTCGCTTGGAAGGCATCATATAACTCGTCTTTTTCTTTACAGCTAGATACCCAGGTTACAAGAGAGATGACTCCTTGTGGAAGGAAGTCATCCATGAGAGCCCTCTCAAGTAGGGGGAACAAGAAAGGGGAAACTCAGAAGCCTCCAAGGGGAATCTCTCTCTCTCTCTCCTTACTCTCTCTCCCTCTCTTTTCTCACACACACACACTCTCTCCCTTTTCTCTTACTTTCTCACTAGTCGGATAGTAGGAAATAGCAGCGATCCTCCTCCTCCTCCTTTCAATGTCCAAGGGCCCTTTTATAGAGTATTTGGGGGGGGGGGGGGGGGGGACTAGTAAGGTATGGAGGCTCCCCACCCCCCCATCTCTTTCTAGGCGGCCAAGTGATTGGGCTACCACAACTCATTTGTGGATGTGTCGTCGTCCATAGTAGCTCACTCGCTTCGTTCTCACCAGTTGGAGCTTCCCCCATGCCCGCACGTCGTCAAACAACAGCCCCCCTACGTCTACTACCTAGAGCTCCCCTACACCCACGTACGTCTGCTCACGGAATGGGACATTTATTCTTTTTTTCTTAATTTTTTTTCATTAATTAAAGAGGGGAGGGAATGGAAAATACATTCCGGGCGACATCCTTCCCCCCTTAAGGAATTAAGATATCCTCATCTCGAAAGGAATTGGGGGTATTGTTGGGTGAGAGTACTCTCGTCAATCCATGTGGCATCTTCTTTTGGAAAGTCCTTCCACCGGATGAGGTACTCCTTGAGGATTCTACTCCTCAATCTCCTTTCTAGAATGTCTACGATTCTAGATGGCTAGAGCTTAAGGACTCCTTGGCTTGGCATTAGAATTTGTTGATCATTGAGTACATGGTTAGGATTGGATACATATTTCTTTTGTAGGCTAACATGAAATACATTGTGAACCTTTACGTTCTCAAGGACTTGGATTTTGTAGACATTGGGCCCTAGGCATTTGAGGATCCTATAGGATCCGCAATACCTTGGACAAATTTTTTTAAATTCTCCCAATGATAAGGAACTCTTATTGGGTCGTACACTGTCGAAGGGTTTGTGAAAGCAATGTCGCAACCACAGAGGATCCTGACTAATTTCAGGATAGAAGATCAATCAAGCAAATAATCAAGATGAGAAAATGATGTCAACTCTGTTTTACTTTTTGGACCAAGGCCTTCCGTGTCTTTCCACAAAAAGGTCTTTATTCTTCAACAATCCTGACAATCAGCCAATAATGGTTGCATAAAAGGGTAACTGTATAACAGCAACATTTAGAACTTTTCGATTAAGCAATTCAAGCTTTTCCACTCCACAAGAGCTCAAAACAGAGCTCATACAATATCAGCATGATCCAAAATCCACCCTCCGAAATAGAGCAAGGGATGACATCTTCCTCTGTTATATCCGATAAGTTTGCAACATCATTAACTCTTATGAATGATTAAGCTGTAGATAACAGTTTCAAGATCTTCAATGAATAAAATCCCATGGACATATTTCCACATACATTGTCCAATTTCCCACACAGTAACAAGTTCTGGACTGTTCTGTATTATAGTTATGGGTTTATGCTTTTACAAGACTGTTCTGTATTATAGTTATGGGTTTATGCTTTTACAAATATCCTGCACTATTCAGTTCAGAGACAAGTAGATAGATCAGACAGAGAAGTACAGGTGTGTGCTCTTGAGTTAAAATATTTATCTCTCCTCTACAATTTCTGTTGTAAAACCAGTTATCTTCTTCTTCACCGAGTACAGAGAATGCTATTGTTCACTCTCGAAAGCTAATATGAAATTCCAGACTTTTATGATCTTTCTTTCACCTGCACTATCTACCCTGTCTGCTCCAATGAACACAAAGTTGAACTATTGGCTGACACCAAACAGCATCCATTGCGGGGTTTCGGCATCTATAGAAGCTACAGCACATGAACCCCATCGATTCTTTGCCTTAGAGATACCATCCGATACTGTTTCGACCTCTGCTGCCTTTGACCGCTTGAAACGAGGTTTGTGGCTCTTCTCATCTCTGCCGAAGCAACATGAAATCCAACTCCTGAAGTCTCCACAGTTTCAGCTACTCCATCAGACTCTTGTATTGATTGGCGAACAGACTGAACGTCACCTTTTGGTCTCACGGCTTCCTCTGTAGCTACTGCAGCATCACTTTCTGCGGTGATGTCTTCTCCATTCCATGCTATTGAGAATCCAACAGGAGTGGTCGTCGCTCGCTAATGGAAGGTAACAAAGGATGAAGGGTCAGTCAATACGTCTCTGAAGGTTGCAAAGTTTTCTTCCGCCAAGCGCAATAGTAGGAGTGAGAAGAGGAGGGTTAAAAACAAATCAAGCACTGTCCTTCATCACGACGTTTGCGATTCTACGTCTCCATCTCGTCCTTTCTTCTTCGCCACTAATGCCGTCGTATTTAGCAGCACCTTCTTTGGTGGCAGTTTTCTGATCACCTTTTATCGTAGTAGTGTTGTCCTTCTGTCTTCATAGAACTCCTCCGATGCTTCCTCCTTTGTCGTCGATGTTTCGTTGCAGACTTTGCCGATGATCACTCTTCGTCTCCAGCCTTTTCTTCTTCCGCTTCATCGCCTTGAGCTTCTTGACTGCTAAACTTTCATGATTGTCTTCATGCAGTCGCAGAGCTCTTCGACTGCTAATCTTCGATCGTCTTCATGTCGCAAAGCTCCTTCTTATTCCCCGTTTTCAGAGCACTCCTCTGTTTTTTTTCTCTTTCTTTTCCCCCCAAAGCACTTTTCAAAAAAAACAAAAGCTTCTCTTTTTCCCCCAAAAGCACGGCTCCTTTCCCCTAAAGCACGGCTCCTTTGTCCTCGAAAAAGCCCCTAGAATTCCATCTCCTTTTGGCAAAGCCCACAACTCCTCCATCTATCTCAGCATAAATCGTGCTGTTAATGAACCAAGGCGGTCTCCTCACAATAAATAGGACATTGCCTGATGCATTCATAATAGAAGCAATGAATGGCCGCCTTCGGTGTAGAAATTGACGAAGCAGCCAATGGCTTGATTCAATTATGTACCCAACCATCATTAATCCTTCTCGAGGGTCCATGATAACATATCGATTTGCTTGTTCAAAACCAACCAAAAGATTGGCCCACTCAATATTTCGTGTAACTATAATATCACTTCTTGCAAGTAAAGGTGCAACTTTTGCTTCTTGGGGGGTTTTTTGGCTACAAAATTCCCACAAAAGGTTGACTTGGTATGGTTGTCCCAGGCCGAATTGACGATGGAACGGTTTGCCAGTCTCTCCAAAATTCCTTATTCTTCTCCGTCTTCAGCATAGAATGAAAGAGCAAACATAACAACTAAGTATGTACAAAGTATCAAATCACACACATGACTTTTGGGTGGTTTACACACCTCGAATGCGCAGCAATACGACATCCACCCCCTCTAATCCTGCGCATCCTCCGGATGGGCCAACTACCCATGATCATTATCATCAAGATCCACAAACAAATCAATCTCTTCGTTATGCATTTCCGGTAGATCAACAAGATTTTCAGCCATATCATCTGTCTCTTCCATTGGAGTTTCTTGTCGTTGCTCTTCTCTTGAAAATTCTTCCAATGCATAATCCTCATCATCTCTTTTCTTGAAAATCTTGATTCTTTTTCCAGCAATAGGCACTCTAAGCACTGTCCCATCCAATTCAGTCAGCTCATATGTTGCATTATCAAAGACATGTCTGACTATGTATGGCCCAAACCATCTTTTCACCATCTTTCAAAAAATCTGCAATAACTTCCTCATTTTCCGCATGGTTCTAGTGTGGCTCTCATCCCAAAATAGTTTCTGCCCCTTTCGAAACAGCTGATATAAACAATCTGCTATGTGTGCAAAATGAGGTATCCAAATCATATAAAACACACAAGCACCAATGAATCTCCGTACCTCTGAAGTAGTAGAACAATACTCTGCAATCTTGCCTATAGCATTCACCTTATCAGGTGAGGGTTTCCTGCCATAATATCCACACATATGCCCAACAATGACAACCTCATTCACTCCAAAAACAGATTTTTGCCCTGAAAGTGTCAAGTTCACTTCTTCTAACCTGGCCAAAATCTTCTCACATGCTGAAATATGATCAGCCACAAAGTATCTGCATCCCTGCTCATTTAGGCTCTCATTCTTCTCTTCTTCTGCACACCCCTTAATGGGCACATCATCCAATAAAGGCATAGTAAGCTGAGGTATGTAATCACGAAGGACCTTATGCATGGCATTCATCATATGCGCAACAGAATTAGTGGAACCTTGAGGCAAGGTACACATCCTCACAAGCCCAATAGGAGTTCTCATGGTGGTTATGTCCCTGCTTTCCAAAGCCAGCTGAAACTGATCATAACTTGAATACAAATCACCCAAAGAATAGATGGCACGTCCAGCAAATGCCTCTGCAAACTCATCCACAACTGGACCTATACCAACATTCCTCATAGTAACTCTGTTCACTGGCTGCATGTCCTGAATAAATCGGAGAGTACCATTCTTCTTTGGAACTGTAAACCACCTGTTTGAGTATGGTGCAGATGAAGGCTCAAGGATTCCCATCCTGATTTTCTCATTCAATAAATCAATCAGCTTTGGCAAGTGTGCTTTAGGCACTGGAATAGGTCGGAGATTCCATGGAATATGAGGAATAGTAAAAATGACCATAGGAGCAACGATATCAGGATTCACACATCCAATCTCATGTGGGACAAAAGCAAATCCCCTTCCATGACGCTCAAGCATATCCTGAAAGCATTGCTTCTCTATGGGTAACAAAAAATCACCATTTCCAATTTTCAATTCAGCAAGTGTCTCTGCTGAAAACTTATGACCAATATGCTCTGGATTCCTTAAAATTTGATGTTTAGCAGCCCTCTCTATTTGCTGATCACTGTCAGGTGGAAGCGGTACAGCAACCGGCTTCACCTTCTTATCCACAGTTTTGTATTTCGTGTCAACCCTGGCTTCATTATGCTCTTCTGCATTACATAAACCTTGCTGTAAATCAGCAATTCTGCACTCCAATGGCTGAATATTCTCAGCCCTCTGCTCTATGGACTGCATAGAAACAGCCCCAAACTCTGAATGCTGAAATATTTCAGCAGTAAACTCTGTTGGCTGAAATTTTTCAGCCCTCTGTCTCTCTGAAAGCTGATCATAACCAGCTGGAAACTCTGTTTGCTGAATTTCTTCAGCATTCAACACTCTTTGCTAAGTTTCCTCAGCCTCTGACTCAATCTGTGACACAAAATCTGCAATTTCATGAAACATGTCCAGGGACTACACTAATACATTACCATGACAATTCAGCATATCAGTTTTCAGCATATCTCCCATCTCTGCCATCGTATCTGCACAAATCACACTGTCATACATACCATCTATGTGCTCATCATCCTCCAAAATTCCTGCATTTTTCAAATTTTTCTCCTTCCTGCATATATACTGTCTGGCAGCTCTAGACAACCTAGAAGTCTTCTGATAACTCATCGAACTGTTTGTTGAAATCCCAACATAACCGGAGGAGAAAACACTGCTGCTGCCAGGAGGCGAGAACTCCAATCTCCTCTGCTCTGTACCACCGTCGTCTCGCGAAACGGCGGTACCTAATGAAAACCTGAATCCCTCACAGTGGGTAAGGGTGCATCTCTGAGAGTATCCCTGTTTCTAACATGGTTCACACATACAGTCATAAACTGAACTGCTCTCATACCATCTTTACTGCGAATCCGTGCATAAGCAGATCCATCATCCATGACCTTTGTCTCCATGCGCATCTCTGTAATGAATGGCTGTCCAAGAATTATGGGATACGAGCATGAATCCTGCACAAAGAAATGAAAATCCTCCTCTACATCACCAATAGAAACCCTGACACTAGGGCAAGCAGCATATAAATCACCTGCAGTGTTATTGGCGGCTCTCATACGCCACCCATGCTCTACATCCATAGGCCATCTATTACTCTCATAAACTCCACGACCAATGAGATTAATCTCTGAACCATGATCAACCAATGCAACATAAGGCACCTGTTTCTCTCCAACCTTTACCATCGTCTCTGTAGTTGCCCTAGCCCAATGGCTCCGCGAAAAGTGACTACGCGGTATCAAAACAGGCTCATCAATTTCAGCATAATGCATAGGCTGAACCCTCTTCTCTACCTGCGGCAAAACAGAAGCATTATCAACCATAACCTCATCATCATCCTCATCCAACTCTCCAATCAAAACTCCCTGTGTATCAGTGGTAGCCAATGCATGTCTTTTCCTCTTCAGGACCTCCTGAAACTGATCCTGAAACTCTCTTTTTGAGATGCCCAAAATCTCAGAAATAGTGAAAGTCACCTCACTGCCAAGTATTTTATCATTAAAGATTTTCTTCATGTCTGTAGATGTCCCAATATCGGACATCAATCTGAATCCTGGCTGCTTTCTCTCTCTAGGCTCTTGCCTCTTTTCCCTCTTTTGAGCATCCTCCATCTGTCGATCTGGCCCTGGTCTTGAAGACGGTCCTGCAGTAGGTGGAGTAACAAACTCACCCCCTCTAGTCTTCTTAGCTGCACTTGGATTTTCTTCATCCCTCTTACGCTTCTCCTCAACAAATACATCTGCACCATGAGATTTAGCCAAATAAGCATAAATAGAATACCTGTCAACAGGCGAGTCCCAACCTGTCTCTGATCTGATGCTAGAGCCTGCACTAGTCAAAATAGTTTGCTGAATTTTCCCCTTGTTTGCAGTCTCCATAGCATAAGTCCATAGTGCGGACTGAGTCTCCAATCCCTTCTCAATCTGTACTCCATATGCAGAAGCATCACCTCTAGCTGTCACATAAGAAGTACGCGCAGCCATGTCCTCCACTAACTTCTTCATTCCACCTTTACCAAAGTTGGTAGCAAGTGGAGCTCCTGTCTCAGTCAACCAAATCTTACCATCTTGCCCCCAATATACCAAATTCTGCCTCCTTACATCCTGGAAAGAGCCACAATCCCTGCAATGCTGATGCTCCGTACTATCACACCAAATACATCTCCGATCTCTCCTAGGTGCACTAGGAGCACTCCTAGGTGCAGTAGGAGCACTAGAAGAAGTAGTAGGCACAGTTGAAGCAAACTGCTCCTTCAACTTTCCCACTAACTCTGCTTTGACTGACTCAAGTGTCAAATCTGTGATGCCTTTGATTATATCATCAATAGAGGTAGGCACCGATGGAGCGGATGGTTTTGGAGCAGAAGGTGTAGGCATCGGTCGTGGAACAGGAGGAATAGGTGGAGTAGAAACAGTAGGCACTGGCATAGGCCAAGAAACTGGCTGAGGAGGAGAAGAAATAACAGGGATAGAAGTAGGCATAGGAGCAGATGATGGTGTAGGTGTCATGGAACCATTCTGTAGGCGAGTCTTCCATATCCTCCTCTTGGTCAAAGTCGAGATTGCATCCTGAGCATCCTGCCAATCAGTTTTAAGACCCATAGGCTTCGTGCGATCTTCAAGAAGCTCACCCAATTCTTCTTGAAGAGCAGGATCTACAGCTTGCAAGAAAAGCTCAACTTTTTCAACATCCAATGCTCTTTGTTCAATAGCATCAAGCTGACTATACCTCTCTTCAAATTCTCGAATCAACTCTGAAGCAGCAAGACCCTTGTTTGGCATGTAGACCCACTCTCGGAATGACCGCCGAGTAGCCATACCAAAGTCCTCAAGGAAGTATTCTTCTTTTAGAGCCTTCTTAAAATCTTGCCAATGTGTGTTTTGAATAAAAAGATCAGTCACCTTTGTCCTCAAAGCAGGTGTGACAAGACGAAGGAAGTACTTACTCATAAGTCCAGCAGGAACTCCAAAAAACCCCATCTTGATCTCATATGTCTTCAAATATGCTGAAACATTACGCCCGTCAAATAGCTTCTTCTCACTCTCAACTGCTTCAATAGCCTTAGTCGCGCTGTTTGCATTCTCCTGCTCCGAATAGAGTTGCCTTTGCTGAGACAACTGCTGTTGATGCAATTGTTGTTGCTGCTGCATATACATTTGTGTTTGCTGATTTTGGAGCTGCATATACATGGACATATTCTACAAAATCTGTTTTAGATCCTCCGTTGAAGTACTTGTCGTAGCAGTTATTGATGGAGCTGAAGTAGACACAGCTGGAGTTGTAGAAGAAGCTGAAATAGAGGCTGAAGTATCTCCCATCCTGAAATTTCTGCGATGCTTTCACGTCGGGTTCACCAAAGATGTCGAAGGGTTTGTGAAAGCAATGTCGCAACCACAGAGGATCCTGACTAATTTCAGGATAGAAGATCAATCAAGCAAATAATCAAGATGAGAAAATGATGTCAACTATGTTTTACTTTTTGGACCAAGGCCTTCCGTGTCTTTCCACAAAAAGGTCTTTATTCTTCAGCAATCCTGACAATCAGCCAATAATGGTTGCATAAAAGGGTAACTGTATAACAGCAACATTCAGAACTTTCCGATTAAGCAATTCAAGCTTTTCCACTCCACAAGAGCTCAAAACAGAGCTCATACAATATCAGCATGATCCAAAATCCACCCTCCGAAATAGAGCAAGGGATGACATCTTCCTCTGTTATATCCGATAAGTTTGCAACATCATTAACTCTTATGAATGATTAAGCTGTAGATAACAGTTTCAAGATCTTCAGTGAATAAAATCCCATGGACATATTTCCACATACATTGTCCAATTTCCCACACAGTAACAAGTTCTGGACTGTTCTGTATTATAGTTATGGGTTTATGCTTTTACAAATATCCTGCACTATTCAGTTCAGAGACAAGTAGATAGATCAGACAGAGAAGTACAGGTGTGTGCTCTTGAGTTAAAATATTTATCTCTCCTCTACAATTTCTGTTGTAAAACCAGTTATCTTCTTCTTCACCGAGTACAGAGAATGCTATTGTTCACTCTCGAAAGCTAATATGAAATTCCAGACTTTTATGATCTTTCTTTCACCTGCACTATCTACCCTGTCTGCTCCAATGAACACAAAGTTGAACTATTGGCTGACACCAAACAGCATCCATTGCGGGGTTTCGGCATCTATAGAAGCTACAGCACATGAACCCCATCGATTCTTTGCCTTAGAGATACCATCCGATACTGTTTCGACCTCTGCTGCCTTTGACCGCTTGAAACGAGGTTTGTGGCTCTTCTCATCTCTGCCGAAGCAACATGAAATCCAACTCCTGAAGTCTCCACAGTTTCAGCTACTCCATCAGACTCTTGTATTGATTGGCGAACAGACTGAACGTCACCTTTTGGTCTCACGGCTTCCTCTGTAGCTACTGCAGCATCACTTTCTGCGGTGATGTCTTCTCCATTCCATGCTATTGAGAATCCAACAGGAGTGGTCGTCGCTCGCTAATGGAAGGTAACAAAGGATGAAGGGTCAGTCAATACGTCTCTGAAGGTTGCAAAGTTTTCTTCCGCCAAGCGCAATAGTAGGAGTGAGAAGAGGAGGGTTAAAAACAAATCAAGCACTGTCCTTCATCACGACGTTTGCGATTCTACGTCTCCATCTCGTCCTTTCTTCTTCGCCACTAATGCCGTCGTATTTAGTAGCACCTTCTTTGGTGGCAGTTTTCTGATCACCTTTTATCGTAGTAGTGTTGTCCTTCTCTCTTCATAGAACTCCTCCGATGCTTCCTCCTTTGTCGTCAATGTTTCGTTGCAGACTTTGCCGATGATCACTCTTCGTCTTCGGCCTTTTCTTCTTCCGCTTCATCACCTTGAGCTTCTTGACTGCTAAACTTTCATGATTGTCTTCATGCAGTCGCAGAGCTCTTCGACTGCTAATCTTCGATCGTCTTCATGTCGCAAAGCTCCTTCTTATTCCCCGTTTTCAGAGCACTCCTCTGTTTTTTTTCTCTTTCTTTTCCCCCCAAAGCACTTTTCAAAAAAAACAAAAGCTTCTCTTTTTCCCCCAAAAGCACGGCTCCTTTCCCCTAAAGCACGGCTCCTTTGTCCTCGAAAAAGCCCCTAGAATTCCATCTCCTTTTGGCAAAGCCCACAACTCCTCCATCTATCTCAGCATAAATCGTGCTGTTAATGAACCAAGGCGGTCTCCTCACAGTAAATAGGACATTGCCTGATGCATTCATAATAGAAGCAATGAATGGCCGCCTTCGGTGTAGAAATTGACGAAGCAGCCAATGGCTTGATTCAATTATGTACCCAACCATTATTAATCCTTCTCGAGGGTCCATGATAACATATCGATTTGCTTGTTCAAAACCAACCAAAAGATTGGCCAACTCAATATTTCGTGTAACTATAATATCACTTCTTGCAAGTAAAGGTGCAACTTTTGCTTCTTGGGGGGTTTTTTGGCTACAAAATTCCCACCAAAGGTTGACTTGGTATGGTTGTCCCAGGCCGAATTGACGATGGAACGGTTTGCCAGTCTCTCCAAAATTCCTTATTCTTCTCCGTCTTCAGCATAGAATGAAAGAGCAAACATAACAACTAAGTATGTACAAAGTATCAAATCACACACATGACTTTTGGGTGGTTTACACACCTCGAATGCGCAGCAATACGACAACACGAACAAAAACCATGTCTCCCTCATTGAAGAGTCTCTCTTGTCTATCTAGATCTGCATAGGCTTTCTGCCTATCCTTGGCAACTCTAATGTCTTATTTGATGGCCTTAAACTGCTCATCCATTTCCTCGAGTGTTTCCCTAGAAGATTCTACCCTTAAAGTAAGATCTGAAAAGTTCAATGGGGTATGGCAATCATGTCCATACAATGCTTGAAAAGGTGTCATTTGAATGCTTTGTTGGTAGGAAGCATTATAAGCGAACTCTACCAATTGTAGATATTTGATCCAATTCCTGGGTTCGTGACAACAATAAGCTCTAAGGATATCTTCAATGACTTAATTGACCCTCTATGTTTGGCCATCAGTTTGAGGGTGATAGGCAATGCTGAAACAGAGTTGGATTCCAATGGCCCCAAATATCCCTCTCCAAAAGTGAGATGTGAAGAGGGAGTCGTGGTCACTAATGATCCTTCTAGGCAACCACCATGGTGTCTAAATATTTCCTTGATGAACGGCTTGACAATATCTGAAGCTTTATAATTTTTCTTGATTGGAATGAGGTGGCAACCTTGGTGAGCATGTCTACTATAACCATAATTGAGTCGTAGCCTCCTTGCACTGAGGGTGGCCCAACAACAAAGTCCATGATGATGAATTCTCACTTCATTTGGGAAATGTCGAGAGATTGCAGCTTCCCTGGCATCTTGACATGTTCTGCCTTAATACATTGGCAAGACAAACATTCCGTGATATATTTGAGTACGTCTCCCTTAAGCCTTCCCCAATAGTAGCTCTTTTTGACCATGTTGAGGGTCTTGACATATCCGGGATGGCCTAAAAAGGGGGAGTCATGTGCTTCCCAAAGTATTCTCTGTTTGAGTTTCTTGCTCGAGGGTATGCATAATCTTGTCCTAAAATTGACAAGTCCCTCATTGACGGAGAATTCTTGATATTTGACCTTAAGTCTAGGGTTTTGATCCTTTCCCAAAGTTTCCTTTATCATCTCCACATATTCTGGATCATGGCTAGCTTCTTCCTTGGCTAGTTCAAGAATAGGGTTGCTAGGCATTGACACCATAGTTTCCAATGATTAGGCCATTGAGGGTTTCTCCATGATAAGAGAGTTGAGGAACGCCTTGTGACTTAGGTTGTCAACGACCACATTCTCTTTATCGGATTGATACCTAATCTCAAATTCATACTCCTGCAGAACTTCTATCCAACGACGTTGCCTCATATTGAGGTCAGTTTGGGTGAAGTTATATTTAAGGTTCCTATGGTCCGTGACCAAAGAAAACTTGTTACCAAGCAAGTAATGTCACCAAAGTTTGAGGGCATGATTCACTGCTAGCAACTCCAGGTCATGGGTGGCATAATTCTTTTCATGGGCTTTTAGCTTCCGCGAGGAATAGGCTACGAGATGACCTTCTTGCATTAGTACATAGCCCAATGCAAGTGAGCTAGCATCCATGACAACTTCAAATTTCTTACTCAAGTCAGGGAGCTTCAAAATTGGTGCCGTCACCAAGCTATTCTTGATTTGATCAAAACTTGCTTGTTCAGAGGGCGTCCACACTATGGCAACTTGCTTTTTCAAAAAAAATGTGTGAGGGGTGTTGCGATTAAAGTATAATCCTTAATGAAGATCATGTACCAACATGTTAATCAAAGAAAGCTATGCAATTCTTTAATAGTAGCTAGTGGAGACCACTCTTAGACATCCTTAACCTTGGTAGGGTCTACAGAATTCCTTCATTTGACACAATAAATCCAAGATATTCAATTTTCCTTTTGAGGAAGGCATACTTTTTCTTCTTAGCATAGAGCTTATGAGTCCTCATGGTCTCAAGCACGATGCGAACTTAGGATTCATGATCCGCCTCTTCCTTGGAATAAACCAAGGTTTCATAAAAGAAGACGAGTACGAAATCATCGAGGTATGGTCTAAAAATGTCCTACATTAGCTTGTTAAAGGTGGCAAGGGCATTAATCAATCCAAAATACATTAATGTGAATTCAAAATGACCATATCTGGTATTGAATGCCATCTTCAGAATATCCTCATCCTTGACACAGATTTGATAATATCCTGACCTCAAATCAATCTTGGAGAAGATTTTTGCTCCCTGCAATCGATCGAGTAACTCATCTATCCTTGGGATGGGGTACTTATTCTTGATGGTTACTTGGTCGAGGCCTCTATAATCCATGCAAAGTCGAAGTATACCATCCTTCTTCTTTTGAAACAAGACTAAAGTCCCCAAAGGAAAACTGTTGGGGCGTATGTACCCTTGGTCCAATAGTTGTTTGAGTTGTTCCTTTAACATAATGGCTTTAGGAATGGACATCTTGAAGGGCCTTTTCGCAACAAGTGCAGCTCCTGGCATTAGCCTAATCTCATGATCCACTTCCATAGGCGGTGCTAATTCAGTCAATTCTTTTGGGAACACATCCACATATTCCTTTAACCACGATGGTTCTTCATTGGTGTCCTTTACATTATTTGGTTTTTTTAACTTGATCAAGTAGACTGGTAATCCCTTTCTTATTCCTTGAACTATTCGCGTTGCCTTAGCTAGCTGGATCTTTGGTTTACCTGCTTCTCCTTGTGTTGTAACTAGCTCACCCTTAGGATTCTGAAAGGAGACTTGACCCTTTCCACAATGAATGTGAGCATCATTGGGGATTAGCCAATCCATCTCGAGTAGGCATTCATGGACTCTTAGATTCATTACTCTCTGAACTTAACAGGTGTGGGCTCGTTTCCGAGTAGGAATTCCAACTTAGCAGTTTGTCTAGTGCAAGTGATTTCTCGCCCATTTGCTAGTTGGACAAGCAAAGTGGGTGCAGCTAAAGTGATTATTCCTAACCTTCTTGCACAGGTTGGTGAAATGAAGGAAAGAGTACTGCCGCAATCAATCAGGGTTTTGAATTTCTTACCCTGGTGGTCCAATGGCATTTGAATCACTGAGAATTGGTGGTTCGGCCCCTTCTTATGGAGAGAGGCATGAACGGTTGCCCTCTCAATCTCGGTTCCCATGCACGGATCTTCTTCTTCATCGAATAATTTAGTGGTAATATTGGAAGTTTTTTCCCTTCCCAATGTTGCAAGACCACGGCCATGGGTAGCCCTAGCTTGGCCTCCAAATTTCCCTTGACGGTGGTCTTCGCCAAGTTTGGGACATTCCCTTTTGAAGTGTCCAGATTCATTGCATTGAAAGCAATGCATGCTTTGATCACTTCTTTGAGTGGAAACAAAGTCACTGATTGCATTTGCTCTCGACTTCTTATGTTGGCCTTGACTCTGTCCTTACGCCCTTTTAACTTGAGCTTTTGAGATCCCTGGATTTTGGTCTCTGTAAGCCCAAGGTCTGGACTTTGGCTGGACTTCTTGGGCAATAGGACTTGCTCTTATCAATGCATCTTGCAAATCTGAAAGACACATTGATTCCAACCGAGTGTTTAATGGTGGATTCAGCCCATCACAAAACTTTGAGACTTGTTTGGGGATACTCATTGTCGGCACATATTTCAGCAAGGAAACAAATTTCGAGTAGTATGCCTCCAGAGACAGGCCCAACTATCTCAACTTAAAGAACTCATTTATCTTTTAAGTTCTATACACAGGTGGCATATACCTTCCCTGCAGGGCTTCGTTTAGTTTTTCCCAAGTTATTGTGCTTTCAGTGACTACTTGGTCTTTATACCATTGCTTCCACCACAGCCTAGCTTCGTTGATGAGCTTGAGCTTGGTAATCATGGCTTGGTTCACAAGTGTTGTTTCGGCTGCACTAAAATAGTCATCCATGGATTCAATCCATATTTCGGTATAAGTTTCAACAGTCTTCTCTTTTCTGTCAAATTTTAGTGGTGTAATTTGTTTGAGAATAAACTTCTTCTCTTGTGTCTCTGTTGGGCTTAGTGTGGAAACATGATTCTGGGTCTGCACTTAGGGTTGTATCTAGTTATCAATTTAAACTTCTTGTGTTAGGATTGCATTTACATATCTCTATACAACTTAAATCAATGCGCACATATTTTCCATAGCTACTATGCAACCATTCGAATGAACATAAAAATCTTAATAAACCATAGGGAAGCGTAAGCCTCAAGTACAATTATTCCGGATTAGATAGGGTTTGGCTGAGATAATTTTCTTTTTAGAAGTTACATTAACACTAGGTTAATAATTCCCTATTGGATTCAGATCTACAGGGACAGAATAGTAGTATGAATTAGGAAAATGGATTCTCAAGAAGCGATAAGTCATGGGAAGTTCAGGAAATCCTTGTTTTTGATAGCCATGACATTCCTGTCACCCCACTACTTTAATTCTATCTGCTGTAAAATTTTAACCACCTCATCGTAGATGTAGCGGTTCTGATCTACTTGCCGGCGTCTGATATGTAGGGTCATGTTCACACAAGCATGGAAGTTGAATAACTTGATAATCTTGAATTCTTCCAACCACTTTAACCTCTTCATATTGTTTTCAAGATAGGCGAGTCAGTTGGCATCTATTTAGCAGTATCCCACGCTCCAAGTCCAACACCTTTCCACATACAGCGGTAAGGGGTTGTAGAGCCGATAGAGGATCCCAATCATGTCAAACCATCTGCGATAGCTTGAAGAGTTCATAACTGTCCTGAACATGATAAGAAATAGGAGGAACTTGCTCCATGCCTCGTAAGTCTAGAAGCGGTAGCAATCCATAAGTGAGTTAAAAAAAACATTTTCTAATGAAAACATCGCCTCACTCTTCTTAATTTTTTTCTAATTGTTTTAGTTGTTGTTCGGCTATGATACCAACTGTGACGTGCCCATATATTGTTTGTCCAAGCATGTTTTGGCAGTCCATCGAGAAATGAATCTAACTGACACCGCCTGGCACTCCCATGGAATGCCATGGGGTTTGTCACCTAGGGTTTCCCAAGTCCGCCTCGCAACGGAAAGTTTGTGGCTGAACCCACTAGGATCGACCTGAAACTCGAGTCCCTAGTGGTCAAGGTTTCCTAGTCATTCTACTTTATGTGGAGTTACCCAATCCAAAGCAAGTCCATACCCCCCACTTGGTTCAAGGGGAAGTAGAAATGAGAGGGATGCATCACTCCACCTCTTTGCCCCTAGGGCATAATCTCATTCCGGTCCCCAAAAATGGTATGAATTTGGGTATTAATCTACGTTGCCTAAAGCTTGAACGATGATAAAATCTTGTGAGAAGCCTCGCAGTTCTCCAGGACCACCCTACCGTAGGATAGACCCGTCAGGGGTTCCGCCCACCCGCTTCCCTCAATAGGTGTACTTTAGTTATCTAATTATCCCTATCACATTTATGTGCGACATGTAAAAGCAGCTTCCTTAATTAAGCCTCTAGGTCCTAGAAGGAAAGACAAGATGGGACAATCTTTGAATACAATCTCCAGTGATGTTTTGCAACAGTTGGTGCAAAATATGAATATGCTTATTCAGATACAACAACAACAACAGGTGATGCAAGCTTCACCTCAAATAGAAAGTGTTGCAATGAATGCTTTGCAAGTAGTTGAGCGTGAGGTGAAGTTATTTAATGGTAGGAATGTATCTGCATATGTACATACCTATACTCAGAAGATGGAATTCTTTGGGGTGGCTCAATCTGCATGGAGCCAATATTTTGTATGCATTACTGTTCATAAACTGAAAGAACGGATTACTAAATTATACTTGTAGGATGCTAATTGGGTAGCCTTCAAGAAGACACTTAGGGAAGAATTTTACATTGAGGACACCAGTTTGATTATGCTTTTTCAAGAGTGGGTTTTACAACCCAATAAGGGTCTTGTGGCTATAGAATTGTTAAGAGAATTCGAAAGTAGATTTGAGTAGTTGGATCTTGCAGAACAACAAGCTCTTGCAAGTTAGAAAATTGAATTCTTTCTATAGGCAGCTGATCCTAAGCTTCAAGAGAAGCTTGATGATTTGCTGGAGGATCAGACTACAGAGACTGGTTTGAAAATAGAGTGGTGACATGTCAAGGAAACTGTTACTGTACTTGTGAAGAAGCATAGAAGAAGAGAAAGATTGCATGTCTCTAGCTTGCCCACTGTTACAGGCAAGATAATTGAAGTATCCAATAAGCCACCTACCCTTGTGGCTAACCCTATGGTTGTACTTGCTATTGTTCCCTCTGTTAAGAAAGATGTCTTAGATGAATTGGTCAAAGGCATGCGGGATCTTCAATTGAAGGTTGCAAAATTGGACGAAAAAAGACAAGAGAAAAGTATATATGTAGTAGCCCCTAAGCCAGGAAAAATATGTATGTGGTGTGACAGTTTGCGGTAGGAGAGAAAGGATTGTGCTGCCTATCATGAGGCCTTGGCATGACATCTCATCTTTTGGAAAGATGGAAAGATCCATGCACAAGAAATGGGATTGCCTCTTGCTTTGAATTTCGAAAAGGGAGGTATGCAGAAGTTGTTGGAAGACTTGGCTATCCGAAATGCTTATGCAGTGGTACATGCTTCTACTTTTGGTCTACAGTTGGATAGAATGCATGGCCAATGGTCCAAAGGTTGAAATATGAACACATCCTTTACATGCTAGTGAAAAGAGAGAGGTCACTAATAGTGAAATGTCTCATGCAGGGCAAGACATTCGTGGCATAATTGGTTGGGAATCACCGGTAGATGCATATTCAGTGTATGCATATTTAGCAAAGGTACAAAACACAAATGTACTTATGGAAGAAAAATGAAAAAGAGATGAAGGTATTGCAAGGACATCTAAAACAATGACAAGAAGAAGTGTGGATCAGCCTAAAGCTGCAAATCAACCACCTCCCGAGCATGTTATCGAAGAGGTCAATCATGAGCGAAAACAGAATAACAAACAAAAGGGCAAAAAGAAGGGCAAGTAGCTAGGATATAAGTTGCAATCTAACATTGAGACAGCCACTGATCTTAAGAAGGTTCTTGAAGAACGGATCTTAAACAGTCGGGTGGAATTCACCTTGGGAGAGGTGTTTGGCATTGCCAAGCAAGAATTTTATGATGAGATCATTGACATAATTAAAAGGAAGCGTTGATACCACTAGTGCATTGCTGCAATTTGAAGAGGAAACTGGTTTGTTGGGTATTCGGGCTGAATATGAGCATGAAGTAAGTACATGATTGTCTATGCAAGATGCTACTAATTAGTGGACAACATGTGAAAAAGAGAAGAAAGTGGTTGAAAATGAATTGTCTTGTAGCAATATGCATGGTGGAGTAAGGCAAATGCAACAATATGGAGAAGAGACTCTAGGATTTATTCCTCGAAGTCACTACACAAGGAATCATTGGGCTAGAGCTACTACTGAAATGGTAGTGAAAATAGGGGAATGTGAAACTCCTTGTGTTGCTTTACTTGACCATCGGTCTGAGATAAATGTCATTGAGTGTGGATTGTATGAAAATGGTGTACAAATAATTCTTCAAGAGAGATTTATGCTGCATATCCTAATGTAAAAGTGACAATTGGTGATGTACAAGAAGAGTAACACTTCTTTGTGCAAGATAATTCCTCATATGTAGTGATTTTGGGATAGCCCTATGTTATAGGAGTGCGTATGGAAACAAAGGTGCTTGATGATGGTTCTGCTTATGCAAGAGTTAGAAGCAAGGATGGGAGGAAAGCAGACCAATTTCTTAATGTTTGTGTTAATCATCCTAGAAATCGAGATACGCTTTAAGAGTCTCCTTTGGCTCCAAATGTAAGGGAATTCAAAGACCTGGATTTTCATTAAGCATTGCTATAATGCGGGGCTAGAGTAGTGTTGTTCAGTGGGTGTACTCGCCTCATGATGAAATGAAGCATGTATTAACTATTGGTAATTCTTAGTTTATAGCAAACAGTTCATGTTGGTTTAAGCCTATGGAAGCTATGTGCAGGGCTGAACGCATATCTATGAAACGAGCTACTAAAGAACTGAGAGTATTGGGGTTGTTAATTGAAAATGATGGCATTTCAGGCATCTTTTATGGGCTGAATATTACTGACACTATGGCTGAAATTTCAACAACTATACATGCAGAAAATGAGGCTGAAAACAGAGTGTTATCAGTATGTTCTTTGGATATGTATGATGTTATAGCATTGTTTGCTCAGTAGGAAGGATTACAATGGGCTGAAGCACTTGTGGAGACAAAGTATAAGATAGTTGACAAAAAGGTGAAACCAATTTCTTTGCCACTTCCACTAGAGAGTGAGGGTATGTATGAAAAAGTGTTAAGGCGGCCAAGCTTGCAGGATCCTAAAGATATAGGTCATCAGTTTACATCTGAAACATTACAAGAATTGAAAATTGGTGCAGAAGGGTTTCTTTTGCCTGCTGAGAGAGACTGTTTTATGCGGATATTGGCTAGACATGGAAAGGCATTCGCATTTCAGCCAAGTGAAATATGTTGTGTGGATCCAAATGTTGTCTCTCCTATGGTCATATTTACGGTGCCACATGTACCATGGAACTTGAGGCCTATTCCAGTGCCTAAAGCTTACTTGCTAAAGCTAATGGATTTGCTAAATTAAAAGATTCGCATGAAGATCTTAGAGCCTTCTTCAGCCCCATACTCAAATCATTTGTTTACTGTGCTAAAAAAGAATGGGGCTTTGAGATTTATTTAAGAGATGCAACCGGTCAATAAATTAACCATAAGAAATGTGGGTACAGGTCCTATGGTTGATGAATTTGCAGAGGCTTTTGCAAGCAGAGTGATCTATTCTTTGGGTGATCTTTACTCGAGTTATGATCGGTTTCAGCTTGCAATTGAAAGCAAGGATATCACAACCATGAAGACTCCTTTGGGGTTAATATGGATGTGTACTCTCCCACAGAGTGCAACAAACTCAATGGCACACATGGCAAATGCTATGAATAGGGTACTCAAGGATTCTATACCACAATTGACTATGCCCTTGTTGGATGATGTTCCAATCAAAGGGTGTGCAATAGATGAAAAGAATGAAGAGATGGATGGTCATGGATGCATACAGTTTGTTGCAAACCATATTGTGGATTGTGAGAAGATTTTGATACGTCTAGAAGAGGTGCATTTAACTCTTTCTGGACAAAAGTCTGTCTTTGGAGTTGAAGAGGTTTTGATTGTTGGGTATATGTGTAGGCCTTATGGGCGAAGACCATCACCAGCAAAAATAGATGGGATTGATAGAATGCAAGATGTATGCACGAATGTATCAAAGGTGCATAGATTCTGGGGTGCATGTGTATTCTATTTGATATGGATTCCTCACTTTGCGCATGAAGCCGATGCTCTTTATCAACTTCTAAGGAAAGATCAGAAATTTCATTGGGAAAGGAAGCATCAGAAAGCAATGAAGAAATTGAAGCAACTCTTAAAATCTTCTCCCACATTGAGAAAGTCTGACTATTCACATGGAAAGCCTATCATTATTAATGTTGATACAAGCCCAATTGTGATTGGATGGGCAATAGGGCAAGATGATGAGGAAGGCCAAAGATATGCAATTCATTTTGGTGCTAAAGTACTGACTGAATGATAAAGAAGATATCCACAGGTTAAAAGAGAATTATGGGGAATTGTGACAGTCCTTAAATGTGATAAGGAGTATTTTATGGGTGATCATGTAGTCATTGATACCGATTGTTTGCCGGTATTGGGTATGATTACTAGTTTTGCTACTCCGGACATTGCTATGCTCCGATGGATTGCATACATCAAATCTTTGAACCCTAAATTTCAGCACATTGCAGGAAGAGATAACCTAGTGGCAGACATGTTACGTCGAGCACATTATAAGAATGAAGATGGGATGATGGATGAGGAGGAAGAAGATGACTTTCTTATGGCTAAAAATGATGTTGCAAGAGTGAATTTAGCAATGCAAAGTGTTGCTACAGCATTAACAGAAGCTTGGACAACAAAGAAAAGACACTTTAGATGTTTTGCATCTTGTGTAGAAGTGTTTCTAGAAGACAAATATGTAGGAGAGTGGTTGAGAATTGGTCAATACCTCAGTACATTAACAAAGAGAGATGAATGGTCAGATGAGGAGTTTAAGAAAATCAAGAGGAAAGCATATGGGTTTTTTTTTTAAGATGGATACTTATGGAAACATGCTAAAAAGAAACACGGTATGCCATTGGGAGTTTTGGGTGACAAAGTTTCCATCTTCAGTACGTTAACAAAATTTCCATCCTCGAAAGTCTCTTCCAAACCCTACAATTCTTGCTCTTTACATCCACTAAGCTAGAATGTTTCTTTGAATATAAATATTGGTGGTGGGTCTTCCAAAGCACTTAGCAAATTGACATTTGACTAAACCTAACATGATTGACATTGATGACTTTGAAAAAAGAATTAGTTTGAAAATTGTTCGTCTTATAGTTCTAGTGCATAGATCGAATGCTGTATGCGTGTGTAGTGAGTGCCAGAAGGTCCCCAAGAACAAAAGAAATCTAGTTTTGCACAAAAAATAAGAGAGAAGACTTGCATGACATGAAGCAAAAGACTAATTGGGTACAATCTCCCTCCATGCCTTGTGTGAGCGCTCCACAAAGCATGTATTTGATATATTATTCATCTCCAAGCTCAAAAAATAGTCCAATTTACAATTAGCACACTTTAGCTTTTGTGTTTGATTTTGTCCCACTAAAGAATTAAAGCGATTGGACGTCCAAAGAGTCAGACTGTGTCCAAATACAATGTCCAATAGCAAATATTTAAATCATACGCCCATGTGTATACAAAATAATAAATAAATGTCACTCGCTTTAATAAATAAGTGCATCAAAATAAATATTGGTGCCACGCCTAATATGTGTGCCCATTAAAAATGATAATTTCTTCCAAATAGCTTGAATACACACTATCGCCCAATGCTTCCCAACACCACCGCTGCGTGCTCTACACATCAACTGAAGCATTTACAATTGTTAAAAAATAATAAAATTAAAATGACAAAAGTGAAACCTAGCAGTCTTTAGCTACAAAATAAATAAATTGATTAGAACTCAATCATAACCTTAATTTATTACGAGTGCGCACTCTAAACTCATAAATATCCATTAATTTAAATATGTATTTTGCAGAATCACCCGCTATGGAATCACCCACTTGCACATTAAATTAACAAGACCCCTGAAAAGGACAGGCGTTGTTAACCCTCAAACAAACAAAGGTGGAAAATCGGAAAAAGCTAAAGTAGAAAACAAAGGCCAAGGCAAAGTGAAACGGAAGACGAAGGCGCGCCAAGAAAAATATGGAAACACAAGAAGCACAGAAAATGCCTAAATAAGGGAAAAAGGCGCACAAGGAAAAGTGTAAGTCAATACTTTTGTAAAAAGCACAAGCGCATCATGATTTAATTTAAGGAGCGCCAGGCTCTCACCCGTGCAATTTGTAGATGTAGACGGGCGGTGGAAAGGAAGCTAGGAAGATAGAAGGACAATGGGAAAAAGGGCCATATAAAAAAGGGGATAAGGGGATGACCACCCAAAAGGGATTTAGGGTTTTGTATATAAAGTTGAAAAGTGAATGAGAAGCTCATTCTTGTGTGTGGCCAAAAGTGGCTCTTCTTCTTCTTCTTCTTCTTATTCTTCTTCTTCTTCTTGCTAGCTTGAGCTTGTGCTTGAGAGAGGGAGTGTGAGAGTATGAGGGAGTGAGTGTGTGAGGGTGAGGGACCAGGGAGGAGAAGCTCTCCATCTTCTCCTCTCTTCTTCTCTTCTCTTCTCTTCTCTTCTCTTGCTCGCGGTGATGGAGCTTGGAGCGTGGAGCTTGAGGATGGAGCTTGCTTGAAGCTTGCACTTGAATCGTGGATCTACCAGAGTCTGCGGGAGAGGAGGTAACTCGATCGGCATGGAGGTAAGCTCACTACACCCGTAGATATGGATGGCATATCGGATATGTGAGAGGTAGCCATTAGTGCTCGGCTTGGAACGCTTGAAACAATAAGCGGTCCATGGGTCTTGGCGGTTGAGCGAAAGCTCGCACATTTTGGTTTTGTTGCCGAGACAAACAGATTCAAGCCTTGAGCGCTTGCGTGCTTCGAATTGAGCATTGAAGTAGGGTTTTCCCCAAATTGGTGCTTGAGGTAGATAGGTAGGAAGTGAGGGAGTTTGAAGAGGTATTCAATCTCCTTAGCAAGTAGGTTTTTGGTTTTTTGGATTTGGAAAAGCATGTTGAAGTAGTGTAGGTGATTGCTTTGTGATTTGTATGCATTTAGGGTAGTTAAAAACAAAGAAAAAGAAGCAAATAGTAGGATTTTTTGTTGTTGTATAACACGCTGAAATAGGAAAATAGGGGCATAGGTTAAGATTTCTGGCTGGAAGAGTATGAGGAATTAACTTCTGAGGTTACAGCAGGCTGGGATGGGGCAATAAGAGGCCGAGGGAACCAGGATAGACCGCATTTGACATCCTACCTTCTGAGAAGAGAGTGAGCTTGAGAGCCAACGAGAGAGAGAGAGAGAGAGCAGTAGGGAGACTGTTGAAGTGCTGAACGATTTGAGCGCCACATCATTTCCAGGTATACTAGGCGGTTCCCTCTATTGCTTTGCATCTATTTGGAAGGCACGGCACGATTCGGTGAAGTAGACGTTGGCCTAGAGGCATCGTGCGCAACTCGCGGGCCGTCATCCGTGCCGTCGAACCAATTCGTCCGAGTCCCAGAATAGGATTGCCCGATCTCTGGAGTCAAACCGTTCGACTCTGAAAATCGGACCTCTCCAAAAATCGGACCACTTTTTCGATCCGATTCCTAGAATCAGACCAGTCCCAGAATCGGACCAGTCCCAAAATCGGACCACCTTTGCTTGTTTGATCGGACACTCGACTCTCCGATTTTGAAAATCGGACACTTGGACCCTGAGAATCGGACACACGAAAATCGGACGAGCTCAGAATTGGACACCTATCAAAATCGGACGTCCGATTCAAAAAATCGGACGTAACCAAAATTGGACCACCGGGTCGATTGGACCAACCCATAATTGGACATCCAATTCTAATAATCGGACTCTTGAAAATCGGACATCTGAGAATCGGACACAAAACTGTCAAAATCAGATAATTTCTAGGACACAAATTTTGACGCATCTAAACTTCGACATTGACCCCAAAGGCTACGTAAAGCTAAAGGGACATCACAGGGCTGAAACTTAGAGCAAGTAGTTTAAATTTTGGCTATAAACGGTTCTCCAAATTGCGCACGGTGTTTACCGTAACGGCCCTGCAGGCCAAGGGGGACTGCCCCCCTCCCCCCCGACCCCTGCAGAGGGGGCTTTGCCCCCTCCGTACCTCCCCTAAGTAGGTTGGAGAGAAAACAGGCATCGTGACAGGTCCTCCGAATTAGACCCTAGTGTAGTAATGGCTCTATATGAGCATGGATTCTCACTTGCAAAAGGGCAACCAAAAGCCCATACCCGAACAGAGATAAACAGAGACCCTAGAACCTCAATGGGCCAATCTAGCTAATAAGGGTAAAAATGCCACACTGCAAAAACACGTACATGTTGCATTCGGACTGCATCTAGTCAAAGCGAAAAGCAACAACATCGAGCTACAACACCGAGAATGACTAGATATGACAGTCCTGACGATAGATGCTCCTTGAATAGCACTGCATTGATGATCCAAGACATCAGTGGAGAATCTACATCTAGTCATGTAGTTGGGGACTCAAGGGCATTTGTCAGAAGGCTTAAATTTACAAGCCAAGACCCGGAAGACGAAGACATAGTATCACCTGCTTATCTTAGGATCAAACTCACTGCGAAAAGAGAGCATACTATCGATGCTCTTATTGATGAAGGAGCAGATTCTAATAGGTTGACCTATGAATCATGGACCCTACTAGGCTAACTTGATCTCACACTGACTAATGCAACTCTTAGCCCTTACAGGGGACACCTACAAGAACTCATAGGGAAGTGCAAAATCCTTGCGACATTTGAAACTGAGAGCCTCCCTATCCTGTTTTATGTTCCTCCAAATAATGCTACTTGCGGAAAGGAAACCCTCTTAGGAAGACCCTTCAAAAGGGTGACCAAGTGTGAGGCCGACTATATAGCACAGAGGATACACTTGACACTACCGGGTGTGAGGATAGTCACAACCTTTAGCAAGGGTGACCTCATCGAACTCGAGGGAAAGGCAAGGAAGGTACTGACATAATAGTCAAGCCTACTAACGAGAGCAAGGACTTGTTGACAGAGTTGATACAAGCACAGGTCGAACAACAAGAACCAGTGAGTGAGGCCATGGCTAAAACAAGAAGGTCAAGAGACAATGCCAAGGACGGGCTTTGGACTTACAAATATTGTAGAAGACCCCAAAAGAAGCCCAAGCCTTATGAACGAAGGCATCGATGGAGGGTCAGCACAACACCGCGATAGATATCCAAAGCATTGCTACATGCTCAAGGGTATTATGCAAGTAACCGATGGATTTGGGTACCAAAATCCCCTGCTAAACCACCTCTACCAGCCGAAGGCCAGATTGCATCAAAAGCAACAAAGCACAGGAGGAAATCTAAGAGAGACTCCAGGTTTCGAGGTAAGAAACCAGACATGAGTGGTCGAAAGAAAGAGCCTCATCCTAGCATTCTCAATAAGCAGATGTCATATGTAGTCATTGAGTGTGCACAAAAGCCATTAGTGCCCAAAGAGCCTTTAATTTCCCAAGAGGATAACAGGCATCATAAGCACAACATTGCTCATGGCAAGGCTGATTTCTCAACAAAGCAAATGGCACAATAGTCTAATAGCCTCGAGCAAATCATTCAGCCAGTGCCAAGTCCACCTAAGAGTCTTAGACCTCCTACATCCTCTTTTTCCAAGTCTAATAGCCTTGAGCAAATCATTCAGCCAGTGCCAAGTCCACCTAAGAGTCCTAGATCTCCTACACCCTCTTTTTTCAAACAAACACAGGAAGCAGAACAGCAGTCGTCAAGGGCAGCTGCTCAATCCTCAATCTCTATCTCCATCTAAGCTTCCAAATGTCCAAAAGGTGGGACATGACAGTAGCCGTAGCTCTCGGCACAAGGATATGCCTGTGCAACCTAATGTGACTAGATCAACTCATGCTCGATCTACATAGATGAATGCTCAAAGGGCAACAAAAGACAGGACCACTTCCGATCGCCCTAGGGACTTGACACCGCAATCCACCAAGAGTAGCCAGCCCATTGGACTAGCCGCTACTACTTTCAATCAGGGATCACAGCAGTCACAGCACTTAGCCGTAACAATGCCCCTTGTGGAACGTGTCCTTAGTAGTTTACATGTGGAGGAAGTATCACAACCAACTTCCTTGACAATTCCAGCACTTTCAAAGTGCCTAAAGCCTAGGCTGGAGGAGTTAAACACAAGGGAATTGGCTGAAGAGGCAGACTCTCCAAAGAGAGAGGTAGGTGTGCCCTCACAAGCTAGCAAGGCTATTCAGCAGGCCGCGGCTATGTCCCATGAGGATACACTAGAGAGAGATAATGCTGAGGCCCAACCAAGCACATCAACGGTTGACCTAGTCCAGGGTCCTGAGTTATTGAGAGATGCACCTTCACTAACCAAGAAAAAGAGGAGAAAACAGCAAAGACAACAGTAGTCACAGGTGGTTGTGGATCCCAAGAACATTCACATCAAGAGCGCTAGAGAGCTGAGGAATAAAGCATCGATTCCATCCACCAATGACTCCATTGACGCCTCTCCTAATAGCAGTGAAACCTCAGACACATCCGTGTGCTCTGAAAAATCAAAGCAATCATTACCAACAACGGTTTCTTACAACACTCAATCCACCAACAATAGAACTCGCATTGACCTATCAAGAGTGGATACAACACTGTCACAACAGGGTGACAAATCTATACCAGTCACATCCAAGGAGAACCATGATGCAATAATGAAGCCTTAGGAGAAACATGGAAACCCTAAGAGCATAAGAAATCCTAGCGTTGGCCAAACTTGCTCTTCTAGGCCTGAGCCCCCAGCTATGCTAAAGCCTAGGCAAACTCCTAGAACCTTGCATGAGATAGCAACCGAGCAAGCCCTCGTTGAACATAGAAGTGTCACAGAATGCTTAACCGAGTTGGATGCTAAGCTCAAAGTGTTCGCACGTGTCTATGTCCTGGCATACATGGGTGCATTCCCTAAAGAGCAGCTTGAAGAATACTTGCCATTTTCCTTATCCTAGAAAGAGCAAGAACATCTTGATGAGCACTATAACAGGCTCCTGTATGAACACATGCGACTCATCTCTGATGAGGAAGCTGACAAACTATGCTTAACCGTCACATTCAATGAGGTGCTCTGCCAACCAAATCTCTTAGAGATAGAGCAACTAAAGCAACTATCAGAGGGTCGGAGTCAATTTGAACAACGTTGGTGTGAAAACCGCGTTGCAATGGCCGAACTAGGAGCCCAAATCATGACAGTCTCAGAGGAGCAATTGGCCAAATGGCGGTCTCAAAGAGACCCAACCTATGTGGCACCAACTTCCTTTCGAGTGCTGACTGCCATTCGGGGCACGGACTTGGCTGAAACTAGCCAAGAGAACTCTCTATCTGATAAGGTTCTCACTGAGGAGGAGTTACATATTGCCAGTAGACTCGGACAAGGTTCCATGCTACCCGATGTTGCAAAATATCTATCAATATTGAGTAAGCTGCCACGAGTACTAGATGCGTGTGCCACACTCCAGTGCAATCTGGAGTTCTACAATTGGCTTTTATCCTCGTGAAGTGACATGGATTCATAGATATGTATATAAATAAACAATGACTTTTGTGACCCTGTATAGACAATATCAACGCACACAAGCAATAATAGTCAAGTTCAGGGAGAAGAGTTGGGTTCAATAGGCTAAGCTCCTCAGGTCCTCCTCTCACCACACATTTGGAAGTTGTGTGACCATTTCCACCTCCAGGAGGAGGGCATGCAACCCTCATTACCACCATAGGAAGCCTTGACCAACATCTCTGATGGCGTAGACAAGGTACCGTTCCTTTCTATACACCTTTCCCCCTTTCCAGTCTATCCTTCCGAGGATGAGCCCTGCCCCACTCCATGACAATCAGTCCACGTAACTTAGCATGAGCCAAGATCTGCTAATGGCTGGAGGCCAAATGAACATCATCATGGGGGCCATCCCTCTACGACAAACCCTGCATGCCTCACCCCTCCCCTTCTCATCATATGCGCTTGATAACCCACACTATAATCCCTTCCATGCGAATGGTTTTATTGTGTATTAAGGCCTAATCCTTGGTTCGCATTTTGTAGGTCCCCCCATGTGGAAGACATGGAGCACCCAGGGCAGCTGGCTTGCAAAGACTCTCTCTGCCATAGAAGGGAACATGTAGCACAAGCTCCTCCGTCGGTGCGCTATGTGCCTAGCCTCAAAAGGCATGCAAAGAAACGAGGTCCCAAGCAACACCACCCCGGACGTAGGCCGAAAAATCCCCAGGCTAGGGAAATAAAAGCTCAAGGGAGCACACAAGGCATGGCAACACCGGATGTGCGGGCCCCCAATAGACGCTCGGACACCAGGTGCTCGAAAGCAAAGAGGGCAACTCGAGACAAGGAAGAATTCGATGCATTGTTCAAAAGCATTTTGGAAATGGTTGCGGCCAAAGACTACACCATTTAGGTCCTGGCCGACATCTTCCCTGCCCAACCTCACAAGAGCCCCTCACCAGCAGAGCCTTAGTCGCTTGACCACCCGGACTCACCCTGCCTTGTACAAATAGAGTAGCTCCTATGATATGCAAGCAACTTAACAAAGGCCATCCTGCCATAACCTTTTGTCTTTTGAGGGTTGAAGGGGCACGCTCCCCACTTATACACACTTTCCTCACCTATTGCTAATATATGCCATGCCTTTAACAAGCACCGGAATAGGCATCGCAATCAGCATCATAGGATTTTGAAAAAGTAATATCTTGGCATGATTACATTTGTTCATTGTACTTGACGCATGCGACTTGCATATACTCTCATGAAGTGATAAGTGGATGTAGGATGACACACATTTTCATGCAAATGTGTTCAATGCCCAAGTCACCGCAAGACCACTAACCTCACAAAGCACCGCGACAAAACCACACTGCCCAACGCAAAGAATCACCCTTACAAGTGTCCACATTGCATGATCCAAAGCATAGTCATGGGCTACGCTCTCTTTCTGGGTCAAGCTCTATAGTTGGCTCATGATAGTTGTTACCTCAATTGTACCAACATCGTGTGTCGCAAGAGGTTTGTAATATCTCAAGTGTATCTCCCATCTCAACAATTGCTTCTCTAACAATGAGGCTAGGGCACAATCATCACTGTAATATCCATTTCCTGAGCCTTCGAAGCTTGACATTTCCCAACCCATTGAAAGGCTGATAGCCTCAACATATTGCAATGGTTGTACTCAGGAAAAAAAAAAAATCAAAAAAGGAAAAAAGAAAAGATAAGATAAGAAGCACCCATGATCATAGCACAGCACCTAGGGGTTCTCAAATTAGGTGCGTCCAGTGACCTTGGTCGGCTAGCTCCGCCCCTAAACATAACCCACAATTGTACAGGGCACATCAAGGGCAAGACATACTTAGGGAGCTTGTATCGTCTATGGTTAGACCTGTCACCCTGACCCATTCACACGATTCCTTCTTGCACTCTACCTTAATATCATTGCAATCAATTGTGGCAGGCATTGCACGAATGGCCATGAAAATTACATTGTCCTCATCACGCACGTCCGATAGCTACCAGCTACCGATAGTGCAGTGTCCCTGTGTTCAATTATGTTACGTCATGCAGTCACAATGCAAAGGATGTTGCATATACCTTCACGTGTACTTCTTCTCAACACGGACAACTTTGCTTCATCCCCACATTGTTATGAGAAACCAGCTCGCGGTCTTCTAATTACATAATATCTAAGTATGTACGAGCACTCACATAATATCTGTACCAAAATATATACACAGTTTGGGTCCTCAAGTGCAGGACAATACTCTCAGCTTGCTTAGAGTTCGACCTGTCTCCCAAAATAATTAAACTATGTCTTGTGCATGATATAGAAGACTAGCATTATCCCTAGGGAGAGACCACCTATGAGAGGTTTTCAATTGCAGGTATTGAAGACTCCAATGAAAGTGTCATTTTCTCTTCATCAACACCCAACTCTGAACTCTTATCCTTTATCATCCTACAAGCCCGCCAAGAATCATCATGTACAGAATCCCCAACAAACCAACACTTGTGCTGGCCATCAGTGCAATCCCCAACAAAGAATAGCCCTACCACCAACTCCAACAATCCTACCAGCAGCCACCTAGGCCACCAACGTGCCCCCAATGACCTTACTCCACACCACCACCAATAATCCTCCATGGCAACCACCAATGTTCCTTCCACCCACGTCTTCAGTGCATGCCAAAGCCTCTAGGACGGTGAGTGCCATGGGACTGGCACTCGTCTAGGAGGGGGGTAATGTTAACTCTCAAACGAACAAATGTGAAAAATCCGAAAAAGCTAAAGCAGAAGACAAAGGCCAAGGCAAAGTGAAACGGAAGACGAAGGCGCGCCAAGAAAAATATGGAAACACAAGCGCAGAAAATGCCTAAATAAGGGAAAAAGGCGCACAAGGAAAAGCGCAAGTCAATACTTTTGTAAAAAAGCGCAAGCGCATCATGATTTAATTTAAGGAGCGTCGGGCTCTCACCCGTGCAATTTGTAGATGTAGACGGGCAGTGGAAAGGAAGCTAGGAAGATGGAAGGACAATGGGAAAAAGGGCCTAGGCCAAGGCCAACCATGTAAAAAAGGGGATAAGGGGATGACAGCCCAAAAGGGATTTAGGGTTTTGTATATAAAGTTGAAAAGTGAATGAGAAGCTCATTCTTGTCTGTGGCCAAAAGTGGCTCTCCTCTTATTCTTCTTCTTCTTGTTCTTGCTAGCTTGAGCTTGTGCTTGAGAGAGGGAGTATGAGAGTGTGAGGGAGTGAGTGTGTGAGGGTGAGGGACCGGGGAGAAGAAGCTCTTCATCTTCTCCTCTCTTCTTCTCTTCTCTTCTCTTCTCTTGTCTTGCTCATGGTGATGGAGCTTGGAGCGTGGAGCTTGAGGATGGAGCTTGCTTGAAGCTTGTACTTGAATCGTGGAGCTATCGAAGTGTGCGGGAGAGGAGGTAACTCGATCGGCATGGAGGTATGCTCACTACACCCATAGATATGGATGGCATATCGACTATGTGAGAGGTATCCATTGGTGCTCGGCTTGGAATGCTTGAAACAATAAGCGGTCCGTGGATCTTGGCGGTTGAGCAAAAGCTCCCACAGGCGTCCCCATCGGCTTTTTGCACAAGGAATCCCCCTTGTGTATGAGCCCCGGCAACAAATAAAATTTTACAGAATCCACTGCAAAACCTCACGGAATCCACCGTGGAATATGCCTTATGGCATCATACCCCCGGGGTGGGATAGCAATTGTCCTCAATTGCTATTAGCTCAATGTGAAGCCAACAGTGAGGGGTAAGCACTTAGGTTTCGAGTCTGCGTCCGTTGGGCCTCTTCAACAAGATGATTTTTAAACTAAACCAAATATCTAGAATATCTACAGCCAGTTCTAGTGGTCATAAAGTCAGTATCTAGAATAGTTTCAGGTTCAAGGATTTTAATTTCTCCTTCTAGTAAAGGAGGGTAATTGGCCTCTAAAATGTCGTAAAAAACTGATATGAAAAGTGTTGTGGATTTTCTAGTGTTGTGGTAATTCTAGTTTAAATACATTGTCATTAATTTTGTGAATGATCTTGAAAGGCCCATAAAATCTAGGAGCTAACTTTATAACAGGGTGTTTGTCAACACTTTGTAATCTTCGCTTTTCAATACGTAACCAAACATAATCATCAACGTTGAAACTCATAGCTTTTTTTTTCTTGTTCACTTGTTTTGTGTATGATTACTGGGCTTTCGCAATCATATCTTTAACTTCATCAAAATTAGTAGCATGCATGTTAGCAATATCATTAGTAGCTTGAACTTTGTTTGACAATGATGTAATTGGATAGGTAATCTATATCCATAAATGATTTCAAATGGTGCTTTCTATGTAGTTGTATGTGGTGTGTTATTGTATGCAAACTGAAGTAAATGTAAATGTGTATCCCATGTTTGTGGTTTTGAAATTGTGTATGCACGCAAAAGATCTAAATTGGTACTATTAGTAGCTTCTGCATGCCCATTTGTTTCAGGATGAAATGCAGATGAAAAATCAATCTTTGTTTCTAAATTAACAAAGAAATCCAAAAATTATTGTAGAATCTAGAATCACGGTTAGAAATAATAACTTTTGGCAAACCATGATTAGTGAAAACAGTTTTCAAAACCAATTGAGCAGCTTGAGATGCAGTTAACGTTTTCTTGCATGGAATGAAATATGCTTGTTTGCTAAACCTATCAATAATAGTCCAAATCATATCATGATTAGCTTTAGTGTTAGACAAACCAGTGATAAAATCCATTGAGATTTGTTTCCATGGTTGTTCTGGAATTGGTAAAGGCATTAATAAGCCATATTGTTTACCATGGTGTTATTTAACTCTTTGGCAAATTAAACATTCAGATACAAAGTTAAATACATCAAATTCCATGTGTGGCCAATAAAAATCTTCAATCAGTATATGCAAAGTAGAAATATTTCCTATATGGCCTTGGTATGGGGAACAATGAATTTCATGCAAAACAAATAATCGAAATGGAACAGTTACACATAATCTTTTTTCATTGAACATAAATCCATCAGTGTAAGACAATGAATCAATGGGAATCCAGTTATTTGCAACTAATTTATTCCAATTAGCTTGAAAACTAGGGTCTTGGTCGTAGGTATCTTTCATAGGGAGAAGAGAGTCAAAAGATATCATAGAGATATTATGAATAGTCGGTCTTCTACTTAAAGCATTGGTAACAACATTTCGGATTGATATTGTATGAGTGGATAAAAACTTTGAAAAAAAAACAGCCCATTTAATGTGTCGGTCATATATTTGTGGTTGACTAAGGAGATATTTAATGCTTCTATTCCAGATCCACTAGCATCAATGACTACTAGGAAAAATGGTCCATTGAAGTCAGGTAATTGCAATACAGGAGCATGAGTTAAAGCATATTTCAGTAAATCAAAGGACTTTTGTTGATTGTCGGACCAATGATACACAATGTCTTTCTTTAATAATTTTGTCAAAGGTAATACAAGCAATGAAAAATTTCTCACAAAATTTTTGCAAAAGCTAGCAAGACCTAAGAAAGAACGTAATTCGTGCACATTTTTAAGTATCGGCCAATTCAAAATTGCTTCTATCTTTTTAGGGTCAACTTTAATACCTTCAGATGAAACAATACGTCCTAGGTATTCAATTTGTGTTTGGAAAAATTCACTCTTTTCAAGATTAGCATGTAATTGATTCTCTTTCAATAATCTGAAAACCAATGATAGATGTTCATAATGCTCATTTTCATTCTTACTGAAAACCAATATGTCATCAAAGAAAACAATGACACAATGCTGATGCTTCAAAAATATGTGATTCATCATACGACTGAATATGGCTAGTGCATTAGTTAAACCAAAAGGCATAACAAGGAATTCATAGTGTCCAAATTGTGTTCTAAATGCAATTTTGAAAATATCAGATGTGTCCAATAGTACTTGATGGTATCTAGATTTTAGATCTATCTTGCTAAATATTGTAGATCCTTGTAGTTTATCCATAAGATCATCTATCCTAGGAATCAAATATCTATTCTTAATAGTGATCTTATTTAGAGCATGATAATCAATGCACATCCTATAGGTATTGTTTGGCTTCTTCACTAATAGGACAAGTGCACCAAACGGAGAACTACTGGGTCTAATGAGTCCTCGGGTTAACAATTCTTCAACTTGGGCTTGAATTTCTTTCTGTTCAATTTGGTTATGTCTATATAGTGCCTTACATGGTGGTTGTGATCTTGAAATTAAGTCTATTTTGTGATCTTCGGGACGTATAGGTGGTAAGCCAGGTGGTAAGTCAGCAGCAAAAAAATCTTGAAATTGTGAAAGAAATTGTGTGTGCTTAGGATGCATCTGATTTTCTTTAGCTTCAATCTCATTCAACCATATTAAGTAGGATTTGCTACCTTTTCGTAATGCACGTTTAGCCTGTGTATGACTAAGCAATGGAAAATTATCGAAAGTGTGCATACCATGCAATGTCATTTGTTTCCCATTAGAATGAATCTTCATTGAATGCGTGGAATAATCTATATTGGTATTATACTGATGACGCCAAGAAATTCCTAAAATAATGTCACTAGTTTGTAAAGGCACAACTAAGAAATTTCTACGTTCAACATAGTCACCAATTTTAATTTCTAAGTCATGCACTTCTTGTGTTCCATTGTATCTAGTGCCTAAGAATGCAGCCTTGATGCGATAATGAGTAAAAACAGTATGTAAATTCAATTCTTTGATCAATTTTAAATAAATCGTGTGTGCTCCCATTATAATGTAAAACAGTCTTTTCTTTACCATGCACAAGACATTTCATCGTTAATAAAGAATGGAAGTTTGGCATATTTGGTAAAGTATCTGAAGTAGTACCGATATCGTTATCGTCTTTCGTGAAATCCGGCATTTCTTCATGTTCTTTGTCTTCTATTGCTCCATGTGAACAATTGGCTTTTTGGATTGACAATTCACCGCTAGATGTCCAAGTTGATGACATTTGTAACAGACTATGGATTTGGCTTTAGACACATTATTGGCAATAGCGGGAAGTTTAGAAATGTTGGGATTTGGCTGTAAAGATGGCTTAGGGTTTGGATTTGTGTTTGATGGTAAAGCAGGAGGTCGTGTCCAAGATTTACGGAATGAAGATGGAAGGAAGCGTTTTTTATTGAATCTTCAAAAATTTGAATTGAATTGTTTTGAACCAAAGTTACCATTAGCATGAAATTGTTGTGGTCGTCTCTCTCATCCTCGAATTTTGTCTTCAGTGTCATGGGCCAAGGAAATTGCATGTTCGAGAGTCATTGGCTTGAACATGTTCACCTCAGCATAAAAATGTCCAAGTAAGCCAGACATAAACTTGCGTTTATGGGTTGCCTCAGGTACATCTTCGAGCATTCAAAGTTGCAATAAAGCATTCCAAAAACGCTCAGTATATTGTGAAATAGGCTCACGATCCCTCTATTGCAGAAGATCCCATTATTTGATTGCTTTTTTGTGGAATTGGGGTGGAAGGAAATTCTACAAAATTTTCTTTTGAAAAGTTTCCCAAGTAGTAGGACAATCAATGCTTTTGCGAACAATAATCCACCATAGGGATGCTCTGTCCACTAGATGATTAGTGACACACTTAATTTTTTCTTTCTCAGCATAATGTTCTTCATGGAAATAATCATCAAATTGATTGATAAAACCAAGTACAATATTTCCATCACGTGACCCATTGAAAGTACGAAATTTGAAATTTCTTTTACTTTTCTTTGTTTATTTTCGAATACATTGCATGTCAATTGTCGCATCGATCGTACGTCGTATTAGATCTTTAGATTGCGGTCCATCTTGATTGGCGGTAGATTGTTGCAGATTGGCCAATTGCGCTTGCAAAGTTTGACGTGCTCTTTGTTCCTCTTGAAGCTGCATCATAATCAAATCCAGTTTTTGCTCCATCGTTGGTTCCGGTAGATCATCTTCGGACATAAAATCTTCCATGGTTTGATCGAACATTCTGCAAAATTTCAAAAGACCTCACACACTCGAAATCTTGTTAACGGGATGAGCGTAGCTCAAAGTTGGGTTTACAAGGCTTATTTCTCTCTTTTTTGAAAATGGATTTTTGTAGTATTTCTTCTGTGCGAATGCTGAAATTGATGTCATGGTCTTCTTCCAAAAGGATATTCGTGCATATAGTCTACGTATAGTAATCTTGTTTGCTGGAATTGAACTTTATCAATCCACAGGTGTGAACATGGGCTTGCCGGAAAGCTAAAAATCTGTTTGAGACTAGCTGTGTATGAACAGCCACTATAGGAGAGGTTGAAACTTAAGAATTGGTAACCTTAGTAGCTTTAAACTTTAAAGCTCTTAGTTTTTTTTTAAAAACTAATCGTTTGTTATCGCCGTGAGAAGAGGGGCCATTTTCTGACGCCATCATCAAAAACTTGTTGGATTTCTTCAATCCGGCCAACCGGGACCACCCTTCCGTAGAACGGACCCAGGGTCACATCCACCACACTTTTTTAAGGTTGCTTTAGTTATCTAATTACCTACAACATTTAGTTTGACAAGCAAAAACAGCTTCTTTAATTAACTAATTAATCACTAGTTCCTTCACGTAACTTAGGCACTAACATAGAAAAACAATGTCAAGCAAGTTCATTTTCAACATTTGATTTTTATTTATCAGTCTTTGGAATACATCATATAATCCGCCCGAAGGCTATACCAGTAATCCTCAGGGATGGCTATTTCAAGTTCCGCCCGTTAACTAGTACGTGGGCCTTGAGATCCCATCTCAAGTCACGTCGACCTCTTGTGCAGGATCCGGAGGCAAGGGATTTATGGCCAGAGCCTCCCCTGGCACCCAAGCGTCCTCCTACTCCAAGTAGCACCCATGGAGAGACCTCTCGGGGCGGGTTCGGTCCACGTACCTGGCGCGGCTAACAACCCCCTTGGATAGGGTCAGGCAGACAGTTGGAGGTAACTGATACTACCTCTCCCTCCAGCCTTTCAACCTGAAGCATTAGTTATTTTTTCGACATTAGTTCCTTGATCAAATAAGTGTATAAACACAAGCACTCAAGTGGTCGTTTATATGGCCAACTACTAAGGTGTGATTCCTTCTCCCCGAATACTTCCAACATTCGATCCTGGATCAATCACGACTTGGCAAGATCCCAAGGGTTTCATAAGCTGAGTTGCTTGTTTACCCTCTTTTCTTGGGTTAGGGTTTATACCTTGTTAACCCAATTTGTCACTACTTTAGGTTTCCATATATTATGGTCAATAAATCCTAGACAACCTCATTGTCCTTACTTAATTGCTTACTAGGCAATTCATAATTACCTTGGCTTGACAAATCAATCTTCACGGAAGAGTGTTGAAGTATGATGACTTCTCAATTCTTGGGAAATTTAACTTGCAATTAGAACTCGCCAAACTTGGTCTAAGGAGTAGCAATACTATTTTGTTATTTAGACAGAAGATCGTACGGCGTTGCAGCTCGTAGCACGAGATAGGTGTCAATACCAACTTGTGGGATTATATCTTTCTTTGTATGGTCTTTCTTAATCAAGAACACCTTTGATCAAGATAAGGGCTTGGGAATCCTCTTGACCCAACCCAACCCTAACCCTACTAGGCCGATCACGCTTTGGCCCTAGGGTCCCTAAATTCATTTTGAAGTTAGTATTTGGTCAATTGATCCTTAGAATGAGAACCCTAGATCATTCTTGCATGGGCGTTTAGCTAACCCTAACATTCCGTCAATGTGGGTAGGACCTTTAAGATTGGAAGTATTAAGTCGGCAACCCAAGTGCGATACTAGGTAGAATTTTATCATAACTTAACCCTACCTAACACTTTAAGGTGATCGTCATATGTAATCTAATCGTACCTTTATGATTTTTTTGTAAGCTACTCAACTATATGCGCATTACTTAGTTGATCCAACCAACCCGCGAGTAAAGATGATCTTCACTTTAAAGATGCAAATACTTTCTTCTAAATTAGCAAGTACTTTTCCCTAAAAGATGTAAGTAACTGCAAGATGTATGCAATGTATCATTCCATGTAAATATGGGATTTCAAGACCATAGACCTTTTCCTTCTATGCAGCTATAAGATCTACAATGATCTTTCTTTGCCTTGCCCCAAACGGTATTAGTTGACATTCAGAACTACTTCTTGTAAATCCCACATATATGCATCAAATTCAAGGCTTTAGTCTTTTAATGAAAATGCACCCTTTTCCCAATTTCGAACTTTGATAAAAGAGCTTCTATGCATGGATGCATCATTCTTTCGTGACGAGATGCCAATGAATACATAGTTGATTTAATCCTTCTTGTACCACTTATTGCAATCTAAATTGTAACTAACATTGCATGCGACTTGCATAATATCAAGTTCATAAATCCTTTCCTTTGGGAGATGCACAAATTCGTCTTTTAACTTATGCATCATACGTTTAGAATTGCAACTACCCTTGACCATGGAAGTGCAAGCAATTGCAAATACACGACATGCAACTAACTTGTAGATCGAATGAGTAAATAAATTTCCTAATGCATTTAAACTTCCCTACAAGAATTAAAACATGCTTAATGCCTCTTTTCCATGTGAAAATATTTTCAGAACTTGGGCATTAAGAATTGGGGTGTTATCCACTCTCGTACTCGAGGTGGAAGCTCCCTCGTGTGCTCCTCTCGACTTTTTCTTCGGAGCCATCAATGATGTAGATCTCGACTCAGCAAACTCTCCGTGCCCTTTTATCTGATTTCCAAAACTCCCTACTGCGCTGGAATTTACTTCCCTTCGCAGGAATCGGGCCTTGCAAACTTGATTTTAAAAAAACCCAAAAAGCACGGGTGAACTAGGCCTATGGAAGCCTTATTGGAAGCTTCCAAATTAGAAGCTTCCAAGCTTCTGAAATCAGGCAGATGACGTGGGTGATGATAGGAGGTGATGATGGAGAGGATAACAATGATGATGATGATGAAGATGGTGATGATGATGATGGGGATGATGAAGGCGGAGGCAATAGCAATGTGGTGACGGCGGCAGTCCTTGCGGCGCATCAGGCAGGCAGCTTCACACGACGGGCAACAGCATGGCCAATTCCTTCCTCTCTCCCCCCTCTATCTTGGGGAGGGGGTGTTCTTATAGGCTTGAAGGTGGGGGGTAGCCACACACATGGCAGGATGCATGCTCTCCTCCCCATGGCCCTCCACCACCTAGCTCCCACACATGCTCCCTCTCCCCGCCATGCAACAGTTGAAGGGGGGGATTTTATTCATTAAAAAAGTTGAAAAATTTATCCATTATTCCTTTTCCCCCTTGAAGGGGTGTTTCCACGTGGAACTACGACTTTTGAGCCACAGCTTCCTATACGTGACGCGAGTTGGAGTTTGTTAGTGCACGCGAAGGGAGCACTTCGCCCAAAGTCTTTTGTTGTGGGAGATCACTTGAAATTGCTCTTGTGCGGGGTCCAAGGTCGTTAATATTTCATTGCAGAAATATTACATTCTCTCCCCCTTAGAGGAATTGAGATGTCCTCATCTCGAGAAGATCTGGGGGTATTGTTGGTTGAGAGTACTTTCATCCATCCAAGTGGCATCCTCTTTGGGGCAATCTTTCCACTGGATGAGGTATTCGCTCAGGGTCCTGGATCTCAAATGCCTCTCGCTAACATCTAAGATCCTGTCAGGCTGTAGCTCAAGGACTCCTTGGCTAGGCATTACAACTTGTTGATCATCAAGCATGTGACTAGGGTTAGGCACATACTTTTTTAATAGACTATGGAATACATTATGAACTTTAAGGTTTTCAGGAAGTTGAAGTCTGTAAGCATTAGGCCCTAGGCACTTGAGAATCTTGTAGGGTCCACAATACCTTGGACTTAGCTTTTTGCATTCACCCAAGGATAGGTAACTCTTCTTTGGATGTACGCGAATGAAGACCATATCACCTTCAACGAAGGATCTGTCTTTGACGTTTCAAGTCTACGTAAGCCTTCTGTCTGTCCTTGGCAGCTTGGATGTCCTGTCTTATTGACTTGATTTGGTCATCCATGTCTTTCAGCATCTGCTTTGAGGCTTCAACCCTCAAGGTTGGATCCGAAAAGCTTAAAGGACTACGACAATCGTGCCCATACAATGCTTGAAAAGGGGTCATTTGAATGCTTTGTTGGTAAGCATTGTAGGCAAACTCAACCAATGGCAAATATTGAATCCACTTTTTGGGTTCGCGACAGCACTGTGCCCTAAGCATATCTTCAATGACTTGGTTGACTCGTTCTGTTTGACCATTAGTTTGGGGATGATAAGTTGTACTGAAATAGAGTTGAGTCTCAATGGCCTCGAAGATAGCCCTCCAGAATTGTGATGTGAAGAGAGAGTCACGATCACTGATGATTCTTCTGGGTAAACCATATAGTTTGAATATTTCCTTGATGAATAACCTTGCGATGTCTGAGGCTTTATAGTTTGTCTTAACAAGGATAAGATTTACAACCTTGGTGAGCATATCCACCATGACCATAATGGAGTTGTATCCTCCCTGAACTTGGGGCAGGCCAACAACAAAGTCCATACTAATGAATTCCCATTTCATTTAGGGAATATCAAGTGGTTGTAATTTCCTTGGCATTTTGATAAGTTCAGCCTTAATGCATTGACAAGACAAACATTTAGTGACATATTTGAGAACGTCACCTTTGAGCCTATCCCAATAATAGCTCTTTCTGACCACATTGAGGGTCTTGGAATAACCAAGATGTCCTGAGAAAGGGGAGTCATGGGCTTCTCAAAGTATATTCTGCTTGAGTGATTGGCTTGTTGGGATATATAATCTTGTCCTATAGTAGACAAGTCCGCTATTGATAGAGAATTCTTGATACTTTGTTTGTAGCTCTGGGTCTTGATCCTTGATGGGGATCTCCCTTAGCAATTTCTGATAGGTTGAGACATGGCATGCCTCTTCTCTAGCTAACTCAAGAATTGGGTTGTTTGACATGGATACCTTTATGGCTAGAGATCTTGCTATTGATGGATCTTGCAAAATTAGAGAATTCAAAAATGCCTTGCGACTAAGTATATCGACAACTACATTCTCCTTTCCAGGCCGGTATTTGATTTCAAAATCATATTCTTCCAGTACTTCAATCCATCGACGTTGCCTCATATTGAGCTCATTCTGGGTAAAAATCCACTTAATACTATTGTGGTCCATCACTAAGGTAAATTTGTTACCCAGCAAGTAGTGTCTCCAAAGTTTGAGAGCATGGATGATAGCCAACAGCTCCAGATTGTGGGTAGCATAGTTCCTTTCATGGCTCTTCAATTTCCTTGAAGAGTATGCTACGTGATGACCTTCTTGCATGAGCACACATCCTAAGGCAAGTGCACTAGCATCAGTTATCACTTCAAACTTCTTACTAAGATCTGGAAGTTTTAGGATGGGTGCTGATACCAAGCTTTGCTTTTGTTTGTCAAAGCTGGTCTGTTCAGTAGGTGACCAAACAATTGATACTTGCTTCTTTAGTAGATCTATCAAGGGTGATGCAATCAAAGCATAGTTTTTTATAAAGACCCTGTACCATCCTATCAATCCAAGAAAACTATGTATTTCTTTTAGAGAAGTTGGTGTTGGCCACTCCAGAATGTCTCTGACCTTAGCCGGATCTACTGAAATTCCTTATACGCATACAATGAATCCCAGATATTCAATCTGTCGCTTGAAAAATGCACATTTCTTCTTCTTGGCATAAAGCTTGTGTGCCCTCGTTGTCTCAAGGACAATGCGAATCTAGGGTTCATGATCTTCTTCCTGCTTGGAGTAGACTAGTGTATTGTCAAAGAAGACGAGTACAAAGTCATCAAGATAGGGCCTAAAGATATCCTGCATTAGCCTGTTGAAGGTAGTAGGAGCATTTGTTAGCTCGAATGACATGACTAGGAATTCAAAGTGTCCATACCTTGTGCTGAATGCCGTCTTTGGGATATGTTCTTCCTTGATCCTTATTTGATAATATCCAGACCTGAGATCTATCTTAGAGAAGATCTTTGCACCTTAAAGATGGTCGAGAAGTTCATCTATTCTTGGAACGGGGTATTTGTTTTTAATGGTAGATTGATTCAACCCTCTGTAGTCAATGCATAGCCGAAGCGTTCCATCTTTCTTCTTCTGGAACAACACTAGAGCTCCCCATGGCGAACTGCTAGAATGGATGTAGCCTTGGTCTAACAATTACTTGAGTTGCTCCTTCAACTCAATCTCTTCCGGGATGGACATCCTATATGGTCTCTTTGCGATTGGTGCAGCTACTGGTGCTAGCTTGATTTTGTGATCGACTTCCCCTTGAGGAGGAAGTTCAATCGGCTCTTCAGGAAATACGTCTGTGTATTCCTTTAACCATGAAGGTTCTTCCCTAGATTCCTGATCATGATCTAGCTTATTTAGTTTAATCAAATAAACAGGTAGCCCCTTTCTAACTCCTTTTATTATCCGTGTTGCTTTGGCCAGTTGAATTTTTGGCCTCCCAGCCTCTCCATGAGTTGTGACTAGTTCCCCTTCAGAATTTCGAAAGGAAACGTGGCCCTTTCCACAGTGAATATGGGCATCATTGGGTATTAGCCAATCCATACCGAGCAAGCATTCGTGGACACCTACATTTATTATTCTGAATCTGATCGAAGTCAACTTTCCACCCAGTAGGAATTTCACCTTAGCAGTTTGCCTTGTACAAGAGACCTTACGACCATTTGCTAATTTCACAAGTAAGGTAGGTGCATCTTTTGTGGCTATTCCTAATCTTTTTGCACAGACTAGTGAAATGAAGAAATGTGTACTACCACAATCAATCAAGGTTTTGAAGCTTTTACCTTGATAATCCGATGGAGTTTGAATCACTGAGAATTGGCTATTCGGGGCTTTCTTATGAAGAGCGGCATGAACCGTTGCCCTCTCAATGTCGGCTTCCATGGATGGATCTTCTTCATCACACAACTTCTTATTGGCAACACTGGAGGTTCTCCCTCTGGCCATGATGGTGGCACCTTGTCCATGGGCGGCTCCTTGGAATGGCCCTTGACGTTGTCCTCTGCTAAGCTTGGGACATTGCCTTTTAAAGTGGCTAGGCTCCTTGCAATGGAAGCAATGGAGATTGCAGCCATTACCTTGGGTAGGAACGAAATTGTTGACAATGTTGGCCCTAGCTTTCTTCCTTTGTGCATGATTTTGGCCCTGCTCTCTCTTAGCCTGAGACCTATACACTCCCCTGTTCTGGTCCTTGTAAGACCAAGTCATGTTATTCCTTGGCTTGGTCTGCACCTCCTGTATTATGGGTGCAGCTCGAATGAGCGCGTCTTGAAGGTCTATTGGGCACATTGATTCCAGGTGGGTGTTTATGGGTGGTTTTAATCCGGCACAAAACTTTGACACCTGTTGTGTCATATCCATTTGTGGCGCGTACTTTAAAAGAGAGACCAACTTTGAATAGTATGCATCCAGGGATAGTCCAAGCTACTTTAATTCATAGAATTCGTTCATCTTCTGTGTGCGGTAGGCAGGTGATAGATATCTCCCTCGCATAGCTTTTTTAAACTTCTCCCAAGTAACTGACCCTTCCGAGATCCCTTGGTCTCTGCACCACTTTTTCCACCAAAGTCTTGCTTCGCCGATAAGCTTCAATTTGGCTAGCATAGCATGGTTAGCGGGTGCAGTACATGCTGCTTCAAAAAAATCCTCCATGGATTCGATCCAGATCTCGGCGATGGTCCTTCCCTTACCATCGAATTCAGGTGGCTTGATTTGTTTGAGAAGAAACTTCTAATCCTGAATTACGATTGTACTTGGTGCAGGGGTCGGACTAGGAAACTTTACTTGAGCTTGCGCCTGGGTAATAAAATTCTTTACATTAAAAACTTGCTAGACGTTTCTCACATTACATTACATGCCCAGTTTAGCTTTTAGCCAAGTGACCTAATCACTTAACTCCTTTACCAACACTTACAGCCATGACAGATAGTAATAAAAATCTTATTCATTGATATGGGCATAGCCCTTTCGAGTACATTTATTTAGGGAAGGTAGAACAAGCTGATACATTAGTTTGGGGAAAATAGGATTATGTTACATTCAGCTACGGGAACTAAGTAAGAATATGGAGTGGGGTCATGGATTTTCAGGAATTGATAGGTCATAGGAAGCTTGGGGTATCCCTTCCTTTGACACCTATTCTTCTCATAACGTCCCAACACCTTGATTCTGTCGGCAGGGATTATTCGAGTCACTTCCTCGTACACATACTTGTTCTACTTGACCTTTCGACCACCGACATGTAGGGTTGCATTTGCGTGAGCCTCGACAAAGATGTACAGCTTCACGATCCTTAAATCCTCCATCCACTTGATTCTCTTTAAGTTGGTCCGAAGGTACGCAAGTCGGTGGGAAGCTATGTAATAAATTCCTGATTCACCCATCCATCTCCGTTCCATGTACAGGGGTGAAGGATTGTAGATGAGGTCTAGGATATTCATCATACCTAGCCTTCGTCGATAATCCAAAGCACCCATTGCAGTCATAAATATAACCTGGAACACCAAGAATTTTCTCCATGCTTCGTGACTCTGCAAGCCAGTATCCATAAGTAAGTAAGGAAATGTTCTTATCGACAACATTGCTCTACTTACCCTCATTAAGTTTCCTTGTAAATATTAGATCCCGTTGATTCGCTCTGATACCAACTCTAACGTGTCTCCCTGTCTGCTTATAGGACACGTCTTAGCAGCCCATTGGGAAGAGAGTCCAGAAAGCGCCACCCGGCACTCCCAAGGAATGACATAGGGTTTGTGATCTAGGTCTTTTCGAGTCTGCCACGAAGCGAAAGCATTTCGGCCGTTCCCACTTAGGACCAACCTGAATCAGGGTTTTCCTAATGGTCAAGTTCCTAGAATGGTAGCTAGCCGAACTACTTTACGCAGAAACATCAGGGTCGAAGTGGATTTATATTGCACTTGGTTCAAGGAGAATGGAAAACGAGAGGGATGTGAAGCTTGATCTCTTTGCCCGTAAGGCATAGTCCCATTCCATTCCCCTAAAACAGCATAAATCGGGAGTCTAGCTCTAAAGATTCTAGGTCATTGTTACCTTGCTGTCCATTCCTTTGAGAAAAGTTCTCGGCCAACCGGGACCACCCTTCCGTAGGACGGCCCAGGGTCACATCTATCACACTTTCCTCGGGTTGCTTTAGTTATCTAATTACCTACCACATTTAGTTTAACAAGCAAAAATAGCTTCTTTAATTAACCAATTAATCACCGGTTCCTTCACGTAACTTAGGCACTGATATAGAAAAACAATGTCAAGCAAATTCATTTTCTACATTTGATCTTTATTTATCAGTCTTTGGAATACATCATATAATCTGCCTGAAGGCTATACCAGCAATCCTCAGGGATTGATATTCCAAGTTTCGCCCGTTAACTAGTATGCAGGCCTCGAGATCCCATCTTGAGTCACGTTGGCCTCTTGTGCAGGATCCGGAGGCAAGGGTTTTACGGCTAGAGCCTCCCCTGGCATCCAAGCGTCCTCCTACTCCAAGTAGCACCCACAGAGAGACCTCTCGGGGAGGTCCACGTACCTGGTGCAACTAACAACACCCTTGGATAGGGTCAAGCAGACAGTTGGAGGTAACTGATACTGCCTCTCCCTCCAGGCTTTCAACATGAAGCATTAGTTATTTTTTCGACATTAGTTTCTTGATCAAAGAAGTACAGACAGTGCTCCTAAGTGTATAAATACAAGCACTCCCGTGGTCGTTTATACAGCCAACTGCTAAGGTGTGATTCCTTCTCCCCGAATGCTTCCAACATTCGATCCTGGATCAATTGCGACTTGGCAAGATCCCAAGGGTTTCGTAAGCTGAGTTGCTTGTTTATCCTCTTTCCTTAGGTTAGGGTTTATACCATGTTAACCCAACTTGTCACTACTTTAGGTTTCCATATATTATGGTCAATAAATCTTGGACAACCTTGTTGTCCTTACTTAATTGCTTACTAGGCAATTCATAATTACCTTGGCTTGACAAATCAGTCTTCAAGAAAGAGTGTTGAAGCAGGACGACTTCTCAATTCTTAGGAAATTTGACCTACGATTAGAACTCGCCAAACTTGGTCTAAGGAGTAGCAATACTATTTTGTGATTTAGATACAAGATCGTACGGTGTTGCAGCTCGTACACGAGATAGGTGTCAATACCAACTTGTGGGATTATATCTTTCTTTGTACAATCTTTCTTGATCAAGAACACCTTTGATCAAGATAAGGGCTTGGGAGTCCTCTTGACCCAACCCAATCCAAACCGTACTAGGCTGATAACGCTTTGGCCCCAGGGTTCCTAACTTCATACGGAAGTCTAGTATTTGGTCAATTGATCCTTAGGGTGAGAATCCTAGATCATTCTTGCATGGGCGTTTAGCTAACCCTAACATTCTATGAATGTGGGTAGGACCTTTAAGATTGGAAATATTAAGTCGGCAACCCAAGTGCGATACTAGGTAGAATTTTATCGTAACTTAACCCTACCTAGCACTTTAAGGTGATCGTCATATGCAATCTAATCGTACCTTTATGATTTTTATGTAATCTACTCAACTATATGCGGATTACTTAGTTGATCTTCACTTTAAAGATGTAAATACTTTCTTCTAAATTAGCAAGTACTTTTCCCTAAAAGATGTAAGTAACTGCAAGATGTATGTGATGTATCATTCCATGCAAATATGTGATTTCAAGACCATAGACCTTTTCCTTCTATGCAACTATAAGATCTACAATGATCTTTCTTTGCCTTGCCCCAAATGGTATTAGTTGACATTCAGAACTACTTCTTGTAAATCCCACATATATGCATCAAATTCAAGGCTTTAGTCTTTTAATGAAAATGCATCCTTTCCCCAATTTCAAACTTTGATAAAAGAGCTTCAGTGCATGGATGCATCATTCTTTCGTGATGAGATGCCAATGAATACATGGTTGATTTAATCCTTCTTCTACCGCTTATCGCAATCTAAATTGTAACTAACATTGCATGCGACTTGCATAATATCAAGTTCATAAATCCTTTCCTTTGGGAGATGCACAAATTCGTCTTTTAACTTATACATCATAAGTTTAGAATTGCAGTTACCCTTGACCATGGAAGTGCAAGCAATTGCAAATACACGGCATGCAACTAACTTGTAGATCGAATGAGTAAATAAATTTCCTAATGCATTTAAACTTCCTTACGAGAATTAAAACATCCTTAATGCCTCTTTTCCATGCGGAAATATTTTCAAAACTTGGGCATTAAGAATTGGGGTGTTATCCACTGTCGTACTCGGGGTGGAAGCTCCCTCGTGTGCTCCTCTCGACTTTTGCTTCGGAGCCATCGATGACGTAGATCTCGACTCAGCAAACTCTCCTTGTCCTTTTATCCGATTTCCAAAACTCCCTATTGCCCGTGAATTCACTTCCCTTCACAAGAATCGGGCCTTGCAAACTTGATATTTAAAAACCCGATAAGCACGGGTGAACTAGGCCTATGGAAGCCTTATTGGAAGCTTCCAAGCTTTTGAAATTAGGCAGATGACGTGGGTGATGATAGGAGGTGATGATGGAGAAGATGATGGAGAGGATAACGATGATGATGATGAAGATGGTGATGATGATGATGGGGATGATGAAGGCAGAGGTGGTAGCAGCGTGGCGACGGCGGCAGTCCTGGTGGCACATCAGGTGGGCAGCTCCACGCAATGGGCAGCAGCATGGCCAATTCCTTCCTCTCTCCCCCCTCTATCTTGGGGAGTAGGTGTTCTTATAGGCTTGAAGGTGGGGGGGGGGGGTAGCCACACACATGGCAGGGTGCATGCCCTCCTCCCCATGCCCCTCCACCACTTAGCTCCCACACATACTCCCTCTCCTCGCCATGCAATGGTTGAAGGGGAGGGAGTTTATTCATAAAAGAATTTGCAAAAATTATCCATTATCCCTTTTCCCCCTTGAAGGGGTGTTCCCGCGTGGAACTACGGCTTTTGAGCCACAGCTTCCTATACACGACGCGGGTTGGAGTTTGTTAGTGTACGCGGAGGGAGCACTTAGCCCAAAGTCTTTTGTTACGAGAGATCAAAAAGTAAGTGATTGAATATTCTATTAGAGTTTTTGAGATTTTATCCTACTAATTTGTTGAGATATGATTGCTTTTAGTTCTCATTGGAGATTGATTGCAATAGACCTTGTGGATAAGCAATGTTTTTTAATCAACTCTATGAAAGGAAGCTATGGAAATGCTAAATTGTACATTATATTATCCAAGGGCTCCTTGATATTTCAATTCTTTTTTTTGTAAGTACTCTAAATTTTAACATATCTTATATATAGAGGTACCAAAAGATTAATTGAAGAGCTAGAGAAAATACCCTCTATGCCGTCTGATTTGCTTGCAACAATGCAATATAGACAAGTTGCAGTAAGTTATTCATTAAAATAATTGAAACATGAGTTTATTCTATGAACTACCATCCGTCCTCTTTATAGTTTTACTTTGTGTTGGTGGTTGCAGTGTCCCCATCAGGATGATAGCCATTCTTGTGGCTGGAGGGTGATTGCAAATGCTAGAAGAATGGTTAACTTTGTTTATCTTAATGATGATAAACATGTAAAGGTAATATGAAAGATGCTAAACTTTAAGATAGATATTAATTGCAAATAGTCCATTGATGATAAAAATATAGTCTATTGTAAGATAATGAACTAAAACTCTTTTTTCTATAAATGTGTGACCGTTTTCGAAGGATTGCTATACATCTTAGCATGTTTGGTACATCATAGCAAAGCTCTTGAAGTATATAATGGTCAATTGTATACATCCAACAACAGAGATTGGTGGGGATTTGCACCATGAAGGAGATGCGGTGCCTATAACCACGGAAGGCGAAGCCACAGCTTCAACACCTTCTATACCCAAGACATCAAAGAAAGGCAAAAGGACTCCTAGAAAGGATAGTTCTCCAAAAAAGAAATAGCTTTTCCATATCGCCTTGTAGGCCTTCATATATAGAAATTTGCCCTTCAGCCCTTGTATATCTCATAGAGATGGCAGATAGACATCTGCTACAAAATTTGTACATATATTTTATATTGATAGTAAAGATATCTTTTCTTGAATGTCCTTGCAGTGTATATTATTTTCTCTCCTTTTCAATATCTACAAAAAATAAATTACAAATGTTTGTTAGTTAGAAAGTGAGATCTTGATATACATCTAAGTAGATATAATATGATGTGAAAACTTACTCGTTTCTTGTCAAGTTGGAATACAAAGGAGCATGGTAGTTCAATGTCTTCATTTTGTAAATCCATCCTCACTTGATGTAGCATACATGATTTTCTGATCTTTAAGATTGCAATAATATCCTCGTTGAACCAAATATCAAGATCCACTATAGTATCTTTGCTGAAATCATTAAGATTCTGGTCTAAAGTAACTAGACTACTACCAACAAAATGCCATCGACTATAGTAAAAGCTAAGGATAAAATTTTGAGTAGCAATCATATATTTACAAGCTATAGAGTCTTGATCTATCTTACATATAATTTTTCCTTCTGTCCTTGTATCCCATCCTTCATCAACAAATTGTATGATATGAACATATGTTAGTCTCTTCACTGAAAGCATGGTTTTTGTTATTCTTATCTCCATATTAGAGAAGAAATCAATAAATATATTAATATGCATAAATAAAGTAACTTTGCTTAGCCTACTTGAGATATTAGATTTTAGTGCTTTCTGGATCTCAGAAAATATCTTACATCTATAGCCCTCACTAGTAGCTGGACGTGGCAAAGGCCACTCAAAGTTTGAAAAATTTGGCAAAGGAAGGAGTTTTATTGATCCCCATTGGCAATGCTGCATAGGAATAACATAAGAATGGTCATAAAAGAATATTCCATTCTCTGTAAGCTCTGTCTTCTTTCTGCCTCTATACATTTCTTCTCCAATTGAACCATGTATAACATCAATAACATCAATAATAGATTCCACTGGTTGCCATTCCTCAAGATTAGAGGGATAGACATCTACAAGATAAACAAATATTATAATGGAAAAACCTAAACCATGTTTAAGAAAGGAAAAACTTTAAGAATCAAATTCTTACAATTTGGTCTATGCATTGGAAGCTTTGAAGATCTAGGTTTCAAACACAGCTCTCTATGCATGAACACATGCTGCACTAGTACCTCTTTGATGCTATTCTTATTTGCTCCAAGCTTAAAATCTCGAATTCTGCCCTTCCAAGCAGAGATAAACGAGCTCTCATGTCTTTGCCTTTTTCCACATTTTGCTTGTTGCATGGTGATCCAACTACCTTTGCTAATGATAGTAGGAATCCATCTTCCATCAGTTTGGAATGAGTTTAACACTGATATGGATGTGATTTGGGAGCTTGGACGCCTTGTTGAAGGTCGAATTTTTGTATCCATGGTAGAAGAGAGAGAGACATATAGCACAGAGAGAGAGAGAGAGAAGACTAGGCTACCATAACAGAGGGAAAAACAATAGAGGAATAAAAGAAAGGAGGGAAAAAACTGAGCGCCATGCTTTTCACCAATTTGAATTTCGATTACATCAGTCATTATCATTAATCTAGAAACATCATTAAATAAAAGTAGCCGAGACTCTATGCCATTAATGCAAAAGATGTCATAATCACGAATATAAGAGACTAAAAATACATAATAAAAATACAAATTCGTAATATTATTATATTTAGATATTTTTGTAAAATGATTTTTTAATTTTTTTAAATAGAAGTTCCATTACGGAGGCTTTGCTCTTATTGGTCTAGAGCACTCTCTCTCCACATCCTAAAATTAGGCATTTTCGAGACCTCAAAACTCCCCTAATGCCTATTCTCCCCAAATTGATGTGCCAATAAGCTTGTTCTTCCTTCCCAAAAATAATTGTACTCGAAAGGGCTATGCCCATATGAATGAAATAGACTTTTTTTATCAATGACTGTCTTGGCTGTAAGTGTTGGTAAATGAGTTAAGTGATTAGGTCACTTGGCTAAAAGTTGAACTGGGCATGTTAATGTGATATGAGAAACGTTTAGCAATTTTTTAACGTAAAGAATCTTAATGCCCAGGCGCAACCTCAAGTGCAGATTCCTAGTCCGACCCCTACACACAGTACAGATGTAATTCAGGAGAAGAAGTTTCTTCTCAAACAAATCAAGCCACCTGAATTCGATGGTAAGGGAAGGACCATCCAAACTAATGCCGAGATCTGGATCGAATCCACGGAGGATTATTTTGAAGCAGCAGGTACTGCACCCGCTAACCAAGAGATGCTCGCCAAATTGAAGCTTACCAACGAAGCAAGACTTTGGTGGAAGCAATGGTGCAGAGACCAAGGGATCTCAGAAGGGTCAGTTACTTGGGAGAAGCTTAAAAAGGCTGTGCGAGGGAGATATCTACCACATGTCTATCACACACAGAAGACGAACGAGTTCTATGAACTGAAGCAGCTTGGTCTATCCCTTGATGCTTACTATTCAAAATTCATCTCTCTCTTAAAGTACGCACCACAAATGGATATGACACAACAAGTGTCAAAGTTTTGTGCTGGATTAAACCCACCCATAAACACCTGCCTGGAATCAATGCGGCCAACAGAACTTCAGGACGCGCTCATTTGAGCTGCACCGATAATAGAGGAGGTGCAAACTAAGCCAAGGAATATCATGACTTGGTCTTACAAGGATCAAAACAAGGGAGTGTATAGCTCTCAGGCTAAGAGAGCATAGGGCCGAAATCAGGCACAAAGGAAGAAAGCTAGGGCCAACACTATCAACAATTTCGTTCCTACCCAAGGTAATGGTCGTAATCTCCATTGCTTCTATTGTAACGAGCCTGGTTACTTTAAAAGGCAATGTCCCAAGCTTAGCAAAGGACAACATCTAGGGCCATTCCAAGGAGTCGCCCATGGAGAAGGAGCCACCGTCATGGCCAGAGGGAGAATCTCCAATGTTGCCAACAAGGAGTTGTGTGATGAAGAAGATCCATCCATGGAAGCTGACATTGAGAGGGCAACGGTTCATGCCGCTCTTTACAAGAAAGGCCCGAATCGCCAATTCTCGGTGATTCAAACACCATCAGATTATTAAGGTAAAAGCTTCAAAACCTTGATTGATTGTGGTAGTACACATTCCTTCATTTCACCAGTCTGTGAAAAAAGATTAGGAATAGCCACAATAGATGCACCTACCTTCCTTTTTAGGAATAGCCACAATAGATGCACCTACCTTACTTGTGGAATTAGCAAATGGTCGTGAGGTCTCTTGTACGAGGCAAACTCCTAAGGCGAAATTCCTATTGGGAGGAAAGTCGACTTCGATCATATTTAGGGTTATGAACCTAGGTGTCCATGAGTATTTGCTCGGAATGGATTGGCTAATACCCAGTGATGCCCACATTCACTGTGGAAAGGGCCAAGTCTCCTTTCGAAATTCTGAAGGGGAACTAGTTACAACTCAAGGAGAGACTGGGAAGCCAAAAATTCAACTGGTCAAAGCAACACGGATAATAAAATGGGTTAGAAAGGGGCTACCTGTCTATTTTATTAAGCTAAATAAGCTAGATCAGAATCAGGAATCTAGGGAAGAACCTTCATGGTTAAAGGAATACGCAGACGTATTTTCTGAAAAGCTGACAGAGCTTCCTCCTCGAAGGAAAATGGATCACAAAATCAAGCTAGCGCCAGGAGCTGCAGCAATCGCAAAGAGACCATATAGGATGTCCATCTCGGAAGCAATTGAGCTGAAGGAGTGAAAGGGAGCAATGGATCGAAGGTTGGACTCGAGAGCTATGGCGGGAGAGCAAGAGAAAGAAAGGGGGAGACTAGAAATGGGAACTCCAATAATCACAATGTGTGACCGGGCCTTCCTTTATTCAAACTGTCACTAAAAGAATAAAGAATAAAGTGACGGTGATAGGCGCCCGCCACCTGCAGTGTGCAGTGGCGGTGACTATGCTAGGCAGAGGCGCCTTTACCCCCAACAACCTCCCACTTAAAGGCAAATCTGCCCCAATGAGGAGTGAAAAGAAAAAGGAAAAAGATAGTACAACATGTACACATGTACAATAGGATGAGGAAAGACGTCATCTCATCCCACGCCCATCAATCTCTTGAGGAAGGCAAAGCGCTCTGTAGAGAGGCTTTTTGTGAGTAGATCTGGAGGATTCTGGTCAGTCGAGATCTTGACAAGATCAACAGATTGGTCCTCAACGACCCCAAGTATGAAGTGATACCTCACCTCAATGTGTTTCGTCTTCGTATGGAAGACCGGATTCTTGGCTAACTGAATAGCACTCATAGAATCCGAATGCAATGTAGTGATAGCATCAATACCAATGTCAAAAACTAAACGATCCAACCAAATGGCCTCCTTGTAAGCCTCAGTGGTTGCAACATACTCGACCTCTGTAGTAGAAAGGGTCGTGCATTTCTGCACCCTAGACATCCAAGAAATAGCACCTCTAGCATAGGTGAATACATAGCCGGAAGTGGACTTCCTACTTTCTGCATATCCTGCATGATCAAAGTCAGTGTACCCCATGACTCCTGTATCCTGGCACGTATCTGCAGTGCCCTTCAGGTACCTCATGATACCCTTCATGGCATCCCAATGCTTCTTGCCAAGTGTGGCCATATAGTATGCCACAACACCAACTGCAAAGGCAATATCTGGAGGAGTGGCTATCATGGCATACATAAGACTGCCCACTGCGGATGCATAGGGAATCTTGGCCATCTCGGCCCTCTGCTCATCTATCTGCGGACAATCAGCCTGTGATACCTTCACATAAGAAGGCAATGGACAGCCAATAGGCTTTACGTCCTGCATGCGAAAGCGCTCAAGGACTTTATGAATATACTACCTCTGTGACAAGTAGAGAAGTCCCTGATGCATGTCGCGTCTAATGCACATACCAAGTATGTGAGCGGAATGTCCCAGATCTTTCATCTCAAAGCTCTTCTTAAGCTGAGCCTTAAGAGAATCTAGCTCATCATGAGCTTTCCCTACTATCAGCATATCATCCACATAGAGTACCAAAATCAATAAAGAACCATCACGGGCTTGCTTCTTGTAAAGACAGAGATCCATAGCACTCCGACTATAGCCCTGTGTGACTGCATAAAGGCATCAAACTTATGATACCACTCCCTAGGTGCATGTTTCAAGCCATAAAGACTTTTCTTCAATTTGCACACTAGGTGCTCCCTGACAGGTTCTGCAAAGCCCTTAGGCTGCTCCATATAAATCTCATCATGCAAGTCCCCATGTCAGAAAGCCGTCTTGACATCCATCTGGTATAAATCCAAGTTAAGCTGAGCAACCAAAGCCAAGACTAAGCGCAAGGTGGTCATGTTAACCATAGGAGAAAAGACCTCATCAAAGTCCACACCATGCTCCTGCTTAAAACCCTTTGCTACCAATCTAGCCTTGTATGTCGGCTTAGGGTGTCCAGGGGTACTTTTTAGCTTGTAGACCCACTTACATGGGAAAGCCTTCTTGCCCGTAGGCAAGGAAACCAAATCCTAAGTGCCATTCTTATGTAGGGATTCTATCTCAGACTGCATAGCCCTCTCTCAGGAGTGACTGTCACCCCTGCGCATAGCCTCATCATAAGTGAAAGACTCTCCTGCATCTGTAACCAAGACATAATGCATCGAGGGCTGAAATCTATCTGGTGGACCTTTGTCTCTAGTAGACCGTCTCACGACAGGCTTTGCTACTTGCCCAGCTGCCTGTCCAATGCCCTAACCATGAGCATCTACTGCAGCCGTAGGCTGTCCAACTAGCTGTGTGGGAGCTCTCGACTCCTCCTGAAATATGACCCTGCGAATCTCAACAACTCTCTCAAGCTGCCTATGCAACTTGTCTTCATGGAAGACTACATCATGACTGCGGATGGCTTTCCGCGCCTGCAGATCCCAAAGACGGTAACCCATCTCGCCTGCATCCCCATAACCAAGGAAAATGCATTTGACACTCTTGGGATCCATCTTACTTCTCTTATCCCTGGGCACATGGCAAAATGCCTCACATCCAAAGACAAGGAGATGAGCATAAGAGGGGGGTTTTCTAGTCCATACCTCCTTTGCAACCTGGAAGTCCAAACCACTAGAAGGTGATATGTTTATGACATGCACAGCTCTACTAGCTGCCTCAACCCAAAAGCTCTGTGGTAGGCCTGCATGACTAAGCATACTGCGTACGTACTCCTAGATGGTTCTATTCATCCGCTGAGCCAAACCATTCTGGGGAGGTATAGGGGGCAATTAACTGACGCTTAATACTCCTCTCATCACATAACTGCTCAAAAGCACGTGAGACATAATCACCCCCATTATCTGTCCTTAGGTATTTTAGCCTATATCCATACTGGTTCTCAACCAATGCAAGCCATCTCTGAAACACAGCCAAGACATCGGATTTCAGCTTGATGGGATAAGCCCAAACTTTCCGTGAAAAATCATCCATGAACGTAACAAAATACTTTGCACCACCCATAGATTGACAAGGCATGGGCCCACAGACATCCGAATGTACCAATGCTAAGGGCTCACTCATGCGTGGCCTACCAAACTTCTTATGCGTAGATCTAGTCTGTCTACCATAAAGACAATGCTCACATGAATCAAAACATGCATAATCAAGGGGCGGTAAGTACTTCAAACCAGAAAGCATTTTCATTCCCTTCAAAGACATATGGCCCAAACGGGCATGCCAAAGAGATACATGTGGGATAGAACCCACAGGCAAAACATGATCAAGGAAAGAAGCTGATACAATCAAGGGGTAGAGACAGCCTTGGCACCTCTCGCAATCACAAGTCTGCCACCACGAGTGATCTTCCATGCAGAGTCTCCAAAACATACATGATATCCTGTGTCATCAAGCTATCTAACTGACATGAGACTGCGTGTCAATGCAGGTACATGATGTACATCCTGCATAACAAAACTATTGTCAGAAGAAAACTGCAGCCTAATATCACTAATGCCCACAATATCAAGAGAGCTATCATCACCCAAGTGCACAGAACCCGAAACAGTATTGTATGAATGAAACCACTCTCAGCAAGGTGTCACATGAAAGGACGCACCTGAGTCCAAGAGCCAACGCTGTGCATGCATAGAGTGTATCTCTGTCATTTGCGAAGCACTAGAAGAAGCTGCTAGGATATAATCATCATCATCAACATTCTCAGGCTGCATAACATTGATCTCTTCAATTTTAACACTGAACTTTGCAAGTACTATTCTGTGATCAAAAGACTTATCATGCACTTTGTCTTTCCCCTTATCTTTGCGCCTTTCATTGCACAATTCATGGCATGGTGGCCTAATATGGCCCTTTTTCCCACAATGGTGACAAGTAACATCTGCATTCCTGCCACACGATTTGCTACGTGACTTCCCACGAGACTTGGACCGAGATTTCTGAGAATCCCGTCCATGACGTCACTACAACAAAAAGGCTCCATAGACGCACTTGTAGATGCAATATTTGAACTGTGATAAAAAATGTCGGGTGCATTTATTACCGCGTCTACTGTTGCGTCTACAATATCACGTCTAAAAGTGCGCTTATAGTCAGAGTTACACGCCCGTGTAGACGCGCATATAGATGCACGTATTGACGCGCTACGTAAATATACAATCAAATTTATAAAAAAATGGATATATTCATATTGTGCGTCTATACGAGCATGTATCTACACGTCTAAAAAAGCATTTACTCTGCAAGTTTTTGACGAGAATAGATGCGCATTTATCCTACAATTTAGATGCGCTGATAGACGCGCAAAACAGATGTATGAAAAAAAAACCAAAGAGCATATGGCTTTGCAAGCCACATGCTCTCTGGTTTTTTTTCCCCCATCTTTGATTGTATGCTTAGGGAAAACAGAGAAAGATTATTTCGAAGATTGGATACTGAAAACAAAACAATGTATGTAGAACAAGAAATTTCATATATATAGATGAAACATTTTTACATGATGAGTTCTACTGCTTGTGACCTCAAGCATGGTCATGGTCGCAAGCACTAGCTAAAAGTAATACATATCAAAAATGAAAATTACAAGCCAAGGGGAGGCATGCATGCATGGGGCTCCTCTATATCTCCTCAGAAGAGGCATCATCATCGCTACCACCACCGCTGCCTGTGCCACTGCCGTTGCCGCCACCGCTACTGCTAGTCCCCCCTTCGCTATCCTCAACTGCATCAGGGTTCGCCTACACAAAGGATTAAGGTATATAAATACCATTACAAATAATAAATTAGAGTTATCTATACTTTTCATGTAAAAAATAAAACATACCTCTTTTGGTGGTGGAATCCTCATTGCACAATTATATTGCTCCTCCGTGATGAGTCCCTCCTCGTAGAAATGCTGCCAAGTGGACGCCCGGTTATGACCTCAATGGTAGCCTACCTCTCTAGGAGTAGGCATCCTACCAACGATATGATACTACAAAACAATTTGAATATACAACGTATTAGAACACACTACATAATGAAGTGAAACAATTTGAATATGACTTTACTATTAGAACACACTACATGATGAAGTGAAACAAATTACAAAATTTAATTTTAAAAAAGAAATATGAGGCATGCAAGTGCTCAAGCCTGAATCCGTTGGTCCCAGCAACGGAACCAAAATGTCAGAGCTCTCGCTCAACCGCCAAGACCCACGGACTGCTTATTGTTCAAGCGTTCCAAGCGAGCTCTAATGGCTATCTCTCACCTAGCCGACGCGCCGTCGATCCTACGAGTGTAGTGAGCTTACCTTGATGCTTGATTGAGTACCCTTCCCTCTCTTGCACTTCGGTAGCTCCACGATTTGTGATGCTAGCTCAAGCATCTGGATACGTCACGCCTCTGCATGCTAGCGACTTGTCATTTTCTCAGTTGCTCTCTTCTTGGCCTCTTTCCACTCCCTGCGGTGGCAATTGGGTGGTTGGCCATATCTAGGGCGCCCCTGATCTTGACTCCGCAGTGACTCCTTGGTGCGTGTCATAAGGTGAGACCTCTTATTATGAAGTGCGTCTCTCACCTTTGACAGTCCCCAATCATCTGAGAATCGTGAATTCTCGGGATTAGGATACCTTCTATGTACTGCCCACAGCACCTCTTGCCACAAACCTTTTTTTTTTGTGCTTGAAGGGAATCATGCAATCTTTGTATGTGGCATGCACGACACTCCTCAAGTAGGCTATCACTTCCCTCCCCTCAGAGTCATGCAAGATACCACCAACATCAGTGACAGAGTAGTACATTTGTGGAGGCTCACCTCTCTCATTTTTCGGTGAGGGTGATCGAGAGCCACCTCCTAGGCAACCCCCACAAAGCCCTTGACCTCCTCATCCTCCCACATGACTCTCCCTCCTTGCTCGACGAGCACTACCCTCTACCTCACTCGATACATGTGCTTCTAGAGATACAGGTGCTTTGGCCGACCCATGTACCTCAGCTGATCCTTGTACATTAGCTAATCTATGTGTATGCATAGTGCATGGAGTACCTGTTAGTAGAGGTGTGCCAAGGTTTGGTGTTTGTGTGGCAGTGCTAGGTAAAGATGTGATAGGTGTCCTAGACATCACAGTGAAAACCTCCTCTGTAGTGGGAGGGCCACCAAGATAATTGGTCATCTCCCCCATGAATTGCTCCTTGTTTGGATCAGTGCTGGAGGATCCAGGATTCCACATCTACACAAGAAAAATCATATTACCTTGTGCAAATAAAACATATTACATCCTGCGTCTATATCTACGTCTCTGTGTGCGTCTGTCAGCGCATCTATTTCTGCGTCTATACCTGCGTCTACACTCTCATTTGGACGCGCTGACAGACGCGCACAGTCAGACCATTTCTTTTCAAACTTGGTTAAAAAACGTGCAAAAAAACCTCCATAGATGACAGATTATAGCATGTAAAGAGAGAGAAGAGAGAGACAAACAGACAGAGAAAGCAAATAAGATTGAGACAGAGAAGAAGAACTCACCTTCTTTGCTTGTTCCAACAGGTGGCGGCTAGGTTGCAAGCTCCTTGTCCTCCTTCTCCCTTCCCTTGGTAAGTTTCTTGAATCTTCTTCTCTTCCTTACTTTTTGGCTCTTGTTCTTTACTCTCTGGCTCTTCTTTCCTCATGTCCTCTTGTTACCCTTATTTCCTTGCCTCATTGTCTTCATGAAGTGATAGATAGACATGAGTAGTGATGTCGAGCTCGAACTGCAGAAAATGCGCAAAAAACGCAGGAGAGCACAAGTTTGAAAAGAAAGCCATAAATTTTTTTAAAATTTTTTTATATCTGCCTAGCGCGTCTGTAAGTGCATGTAATTGTGCGTGTATATGCACAAATAATACCTATTACACGCGCTTACAGACGTACAGGAACAATTAAACTAATTAAATGCTAGCTTTTGGTTGTTTTTGGATCAACATGACATGACTTTCCTAGTCTCTCAATATCAAAATGTTTTCCTCCATGTTGTAAGTATCAATGCATGCATTTAGGGAATATGACATATATAGATTGTATGTGCATAGTGGTCCAACAATCAAGCCTCTTTCTTATTTGCAGGCATTATATATTGTAGTTAAACTTTAATAGTTTATATTGTGCAAAAAGGTGTCATTGATTTAAGCTAAGATCTTGATCTACATTGCTATTCATACAATTTCATTTATGTGGTGGATAACACATTGGCAAGTCAATTGGCACATATATGGTGACTTACTAGACCATCCCACTTACAATTGCATGCAAGTATCAATAGGTGGATAAAGCACGAATGGTTTTTAGCTAGAGAGAGATAATGCAATGAAGGTGTATACGAAAGAGATAGAGAAAGGCATATTATCCATCAATCAATCAAAGATATATACATGAAGTGACTTGATATAGTAATTAGAGTATCGTTATTTTTAGGATGCTCCATTGTTGACTTCTGTAAGTTCCTATAACCTTGAAGTAGAATATAGCCAACCACACTGTCCATGAAAGGAAAACTTGACCTCATCAAATTAACCAAGTTAATTTACTTATACATTTCATAGATAAGAGATTTGTAGTTGACTTGTTGGTATTGCAAAGTATCCTTACAATGATCTATTTTAGTCACCAACAAGTGGACACATTGGCTAAAGATGACGAAAAGAGAACATGTGCACATTGGCTACATGTGGTCCACCTTATCTAAAATTATATGTGAGCTATAAGTGCACCTTGACATGATTGGGATAGCTTGCACATGCACAAGCCAACTAATTTACATCAATCTACTCATGCTATGAATTGGCATGCATGGCTAGGTTAAGTGCACAACAAATGAGACATGTGAGTGTATTGATCAGTTCTCTCTCTCTCTATATGTATATATATATATATATATATTGCAAATGTACAAGTCAACCTTTGATCTATAAGTTTTAGCCATGGCTAGGTTAAGTGCACAATAGATGCAACATGTGCATATATCAATCACTTCTCTGATAATTATGTCGTATATACATCCAATCATCATGCCCTATCCAATCACATTTGTATAGGGCATGATTGGATGTATATAGGGCATGAAATCACATATATATAATTAGCTTTGAATTATTGGATGTATATTTTTAATACTCAGAAAGAAGTAAAGTTGGTAATGTATATCATATCCTATACATGTATATGCCCTATACATGTATATCATGTTGTATATACATGTATATCATGTCCGTATGATCCTATACATGTATATCATATCCTAGCTTATGATCCAAGTGTAATTATATCATATATACATCCAATCATGCCCTATCCAATCATGCCCTATTCAAACAAATACTAGCTCTTAAGAGGTTTGGTCATATTCAGGGACTTTATGAGAAATGAAAAATATGTCTGTTTATTTTCGCATCTATAAGCGTGTTTATAGATGCGGATATATAGACGCCTTCTTTATACTAGTGTGAATAGACGTGCTGACGCTTATAAACACGCCCGCTTTTTCACGTATACAGTGCGCGTCTATAGGGCCTTTCTCTTATAGTGTCGACCACTACCACTACCATGCTTTCCATATCCATCATTCCTGCCTCTAACTGTCATAGCATGAGACACACGAGAGGCATCCAAATTCTTATGGTTAACCTCTTTCTGCAGAAGAGCACTCTCAACATCAGATAATTTCAAGGTAGCAGTAGAGGCACATATTGTAGTACTGAATACATCCCATGACTCATTAAGAGTACCAAGCAAGAAAAGAGGAGTGACATCCTCTGCAAAAGTGATGTCCTCTACGAAGTCAAGTTCTTGAGTATAGCATGGAACTGGCTCAAGTGAGTAGACATAGTCACATTCTCCTTCATGTGCAGATCCATAAGCTGCTTCAGCCAATACATCTGACTCGCTAGAATTTTCTTGTCATAGAGATTTTTTATCTTTTCCCACAACTGCCATGCACTCTGTTCTTTCTCAAAGACATTATAGTAAACATGTTTTGTGAGAGACAATACAATAGTGGACTTGCATAACTCATCAAGCTCAAGCCATTCCTCATCAAGCATAGTTGCAGGCGGATGTCCACTTAACTTCAAAGGTTTGATCTGCTATTTCTGCACCAATACCTGCCAAATCTGGCTCTTCCAATAAGAGTAATTCGTACCATCAACCTTAGTGATGTTGAAAATAGTATGATCAGTGGACGAACTTGTCATAATGCAGGCTGGAAGACTATAGACAGTTCAAAACTGCTTGCTGTTTACTACAGAAACTGACCAAAAACTCACCAAAATCGAGAAAAAATGGCAAGGAAAGTGGAACCAAAGCTGCTGCCCACCAAGTACTAGTGAAAGTACATCATTTCAGAGTGTTTCAACATGAAAAATCCATGTCAGTCCATACATATATGCTTATTGTAATAAATTTCAAATTTTAGTAAAAGAGATCTAGCAGTGCCAAAATCGGATCCCAAGGCAATCAGATATTGCCAAGACCAAAGCCAGCATCATGCGGGCATAGCATAAGCATATGATGGTCGATAAGCATAAATCCAACACCCAAGTATGTCATACAAACATCTGCTAGTGAGTAGGCATACCCCCCAGTCAACGGGGCAAAGTGTTCCTGCCACTACCAAAACTTGACATAAGTAGGTGTCAGTTCACAAAGATACGGATCCAAAACTAAGACTTAGCTCATAAGCATATAGTGAACCAAGACATATGATGTATCATCCCAAAAGGTAAGAAGTCCCAAAGTCTCAATTGTCTGTAACTGCTCCATAGCATGTAACGACTCAATGTATAAAAGTACCACCTGCTCAATGTCTAATAAGCATTCAAGAATTCTCCCACTGGCACAAAATCTATATATATAAGCTCAAGAGCTCAAGCCAAGGCAAGACACAGTGCCAATGACATAAGTCCAAGACAATACATCAATAGCACATCTCAAACATGTAGGCGGTAGAGCATCCATATGTAGCATCTATAAGCATGTAAGACATCAAGTACATCCCAAGCCAAACTCTGACAAGCCAAGTAACATCCAAGACTACTCCAGATAATCCAAAATGCATCCAAGGTGGAGCTTCAATGAGCACTCAAAGTCAACGTATGCATAAGGTAATCAACCGTGACATGAGCATCAAGCTGTACGCAACGGGTATGCATAAACCCAAGAAGCATCACTGTCAAAGCATATACCAATGTCAATAAGTGTGGGCTGAAATAAGCTCAAGTTTCCAAAAGCATCCGGATTCAATGACAAGCTCAAAGTCATCCCTCAATGATCAATACATCATAGCATAATCCAAGACATACATCAGGAACCAATAGGCATATGTCAAAGCATGAAAGATAGCTTCAGCCCAAGAGTATTCAGCATGCATTTACTGTTATAAACTGTGTATTTCTAGCCCTAAAATTAGGCCAAAAGCATATCATTACATGTAGCTTCAATCCCCCAATCAATCAGGATGCAATAGGCATCAAACCGGTTATGTAGTCATGCCCAAACAAGCATAGGCATATAAATACATGCTATCTCAGACCTGAAATCTGTTGCAGAAGATTCTATCATCAAAATTTGGCAAATCCGACATCACCACCATATCCGTAGTATGCCAAAACTTAGACTCTTACCTTGCCTGAATCGGGTTTCGAATGCCCGAGATATGACAAAAAGAGTGATTTTTTTGCCAGATTTTGAAACATGCACCAAAAAAACGTGAACTAGTTGGGGGGATCTACTGTCCCACCTGTCAAAAATGGGGCCCAAAGGGGGCACAAATGAGAGCCAAAGAAGGCCTACACCAAGCCTCAGCAAGCCTTGATAGGCTGGAAGTAAGATCCAGGTGAAGGAAGCTCCAAGAGGTGTGAGCTATGGTTGCCCACAACTTGTTTACAACCTGTGAGACCTGAGAACTGAAGTAAAACTCTGACGAAAATGATCAAATACCTCTGATGTAATGCCTTGAAGTTACCCAACAATGCCGCAAAGGTGCTCGGGAAACCGGGGAGTGACGGGAGCTCGAAGGAGTCGGATATGGCTGTCGAGAAGGAGACCCAATGCAAGTAGGGAGTCGATTGGATGCTGAGAATGCCACAAACCAAGCTCAAGGGTCGAAAAGTAAAGCTCTAATACCAGTTGAAAGGGAGCAACGGATCGAAGGTTAGGCTCGAGAGCTATGGTGGGAGAGCAAGAGCAAGAAAGGAAGAGACTAGAAATGGGAACTCCAACAGTCACAATATGTGACCGGGCCTTCCTTTATTCAAACTGTCACTAAAAGAATAAAGAATAAAGTGATGGTGATGGGCACCCGCCACCTGCAGTGTGCAGTGGCGGTGACTGTTAGTGTAGTAATACACAGGCGGCTAGGCAGAGACACCTTTACCCCCAACAAGGAGCAACTCAAGAAACTATTAGACCAAAGCTACATCCATCCTAGCAGTTCGCCATGGGGAGCTCCAGTGCTGTTCCAGAAGAAGAAAGATGGAACACTTTGACTATGCATTGACTACAGAGGGTTGAATCAATCAACCATTAAGAACAAATACCCCATTCCAAGAATAGATGAACTTCTTAACCGTCTTCAAGGTGCGAAGATCTTCTCTAAGATTGATCTCAATTCTGGATATTATCAGATAAGGATCAATGAAGAAGATATCCCAAAGACGGCATTCAGCACAAGATATGGACACTTTGAATTCCTGGTCATGTCGTTCGGGCTGACAAATGCTCCTGCTATCTTCAACAGGCTAATGCAGGATATCTTTAGGCTCTATCTTTATGACTTCATACTCGTTTTCTTTGACAATACCCTAGTCTACTCCAAACAGTAAGAAGATCATAAACCCCAGCTTCGCATCGATCTTGAGACAACGAGGGCACACAAGCTTTATGCCAAGAAGAAGAAATGTGCATTTTTCAAGCGACAGATTGAATATCTAGGATTCATTGTATCAACGGAAGGAATTTCAGTAGATTAGAGACATTTTGGAGTGGCCAACTCCAATTTTTGTCAAAGAAATATGTAGTTTTCTTGGATTGACAGGATGGTACAGGATCTTTATCAAAAACTATGCTTTGATTGCAGCAACTTTGACTTATCTACTAAAGAAGATAGTATCAATTGTATGGTCACCTGGTGAACAATCCAGCTTTGACAAACTAAAGCAAAGCTTGGTATCAGCACCCATCCTGAAACTTTCGGATCTTAGTAAGAAGTTTGAAGTGATAACTCATGCTAGCACACTTGCCTTAGGATGTGGGCTTATGCAAGAAGGTCATCCCGTAGCATACTCTTCAAGGAAACTGAAGAGCCATGAAAGAAACTATGCTACCCATGATCTGGAACTGTTGGTTGTTATCCATGCTCTCAAACTTTGGAGACACTACTTGCTGGGTGTAACAAATTTACCCTAATGACGGACCACAAGAGTCTTAAATGGATTTTCACCCAGAATGAGCTCAATATGAGGCAACGTCGATGGATTGAAGTGTTGGAAGAATATGATTTTAAAATCAAATACCGGCCTAAAAAGGAGAATGTAGTTGCCAATGCGCTCAGTCGCAAGGCATTTCTGAATTCTCTGATTTTGCAAGATCCATCAACGGCAAGATCTCTAGCCACAAAGGTATCCATGCCAAAGAACCCAATTCTTAAGCTTTCTAAAGAAGAGGCATGCCATGATCCAACCTATTAGAAATTTCTAAGGGAGATCCCCATCAAAGATCAAGACCCGAAGCTACAAGCAAAGTATCAAGAATTCTCTGTCAATAGTGGACTTGTCTACTATAGAACGAGATTATGTATTCCGGCAAGCCAATCACTCAAGCAGAAGATACTTTGGGAAGCCCATGACTCCCTTTTCTCAAGACATCTTGGCTATGCCAAGTCCCTCAATGCGGTCAGAAAGAGCTATTATTGGGATAGCTTAAAGGTGACGTTCTCAAATATGTCACTGAATGTTTGTCTTGTCGACGCATTAAGGCTAAACATGTCAAAATACCAGGGAAATTGCAACCACTTGACATTCCCCAAATGAAATGGAAATTCATTAGTATGGACTTTGTTGTTGGCTTACCCCAAGTTCAGGGAGGATACAACTCCATTATGGTCATGGTAGATATGCTTACCAAGGTTGCACATCTTATCCATGTTAAAACAAACTATAAAGCCTCAGACATTGCAAGGTTATTCATCAAGGAGATATTCAAACTGCATGGGTTACCTAGAAGAATCATTAGTGATCGTGACTCTCTCTTCACCTCACACTTCTGGAGGGTTATCTTCGAGGCCATTGGGACTCAACTCTGTTTCAGTACAGCTTACCATCCCCAAACCGATGGTCAAACAAAATGAGTCAACCAAGTCATTGAAGATATGCTTAGGGCACACTACTGCCGCGAACCCAAAAAGTGGATTCAATATTTGCCACTGGTTGAGTTTGCCCACAATGCTTCTTATCAACAAAGCATTCAGATGACCCCTTTTCAAGCATTGTATGGGCACGATTGTCGCACTCCTTTAAGCTTTTCAAATCCAACCTTGAGGGTTGAAGCTTCAAAGTAGATGCTAGAAGACATGGATGACCAAATCAAGTCAATAATACAGGACATCCAAGCTGTCAAGGACATACAGAAGGCTTACACGGACCTGAAATGAAAAGATACATCTTTCGTTGAAGGTAATATGGTCTTCATTCGCATACGTCCAAAGAAGAGTTCCCTATCCTTGGGTGAATGCAAAAAGCTAAGTCCAAGGTATTGTGGACTCTACAACATTCTTAAGTACCTAGGGCCTAATGTTTATAGACTTCAACTCCCCGAAAACCTAAAAGTTCATAATATATTCCATATCAGTCTATTGAAAAAGTATGTGCCTAACCCTAGTCACGTGCTTGATGATCAACAAGTTGTAATGCCTAGCCAAGGAGTCCTTGAGCTATGGCCTGACAGGATCTTAGATGTTTGGGAGAGGCATTTGAGATCTAGGACCTTAAGAGAATACCTCGTCCAGTGGAAAGATTACACTGAAGAGGATGCCACTTGGATGGATGAAAGTACTTTCAACCAACAATACCCCCAGTTCTTCTCGAGATGAGGACATCTCAATTCCTCTAAGGGGGAGAGAATGTAATATTTCCGCTACGAAATATTCAAGATCCTAAATTTGTGCAAAAGCTATTCAAAGCAACTTCCCGCAACAAAAAGACCTTGGGCTAAGTGCTCCACCCTCGTGCAATAACAAACTCCAGCTCCATGTCGCGTATAGGAAGCCGTGGCTTGAAAACCACAAGCTACCGTAGGCCTACACGGGAACACCCCTTCTTGGGGCAAAAAGATAATGAATTTGTGTAAAATTTTTTATTAAAACTCCCCTCCCCTTCAACCGTTGCATGGCGGGGGAGAGGGAGTGTGAGAGGAGGTTGAGTGTGGAGTAGGAGAGCATGGGGGGAGAAGGCATGCAACTTGCCACGTGTGTGGCTATTCCCTCCCCCTTTCAATCTATATGACCCCCCTCTCAACCTTGAAAGGGGAAGAAGGGATCTTGCTGCCCGCCATCGCCCTATGGAAGCCGCTGCCTGCTGCTGCTGCCGCCGCCGCCGCCTGTTGTGCCCATCGTCCTCACCATCATCATCATCATAATCATCGTCGTCGTCATCTTCACCTCCATCCTCATCATCTCCCTCATCATCACTCTCTCTCCACATCATTCAGCCTGTCACAAAAGCTTAAAAGCTTCTTTGGAAGCTTCCAATAATGCTTCCATAAGCCTTATTCACCCACACCCCTTGGGTTTTTAAAATTGATTTTGTAAGGCCCAATTCCTGCGAAGAGGAGAAAATTCACGGGCAGAAGGGAGTTTTGGAAATCGGATAAAGGGCAAAGAGAGTTTGCTAAGTCGAGATCTACGTCATCCATGGCTCCTAAGCAAAAGTTGTGAGGCGCACGCGCGGGAGCTTCCACCCCGAGTACACGAGTGGACAACGCCCCGATTCTTAATGCCCAGGTTTCGATAAATTTTCTACATGAAAAGGATGCACTAAGCATGTTTAATTCTTGTAGGCAAGTTTAAATACATTGGGAAATTTATTTGCTTGCCCGATTCACAAGATTTAGTTACATGTCATGCATTTTAAATTGCTTACACTTTCGTGGTCAAGTTGTGATCCTAAACGCATGATGCATAAGTAAAAAGATGGAATTGTGCAAAGGCTTCTTTGTTGCATCACGCATAGGACAGGGCATATAACACATAATGCATAGTTGTGATTCGCGTATAAAATAATCGTAGACGCCCATTAAATGATGTTTGAATAGTTGCAATGCATGGAAAGGATTTATGTACCTTGCGAATCGCATGCGATGATAATTACATCCTAGGTTGGGTTAAGTACTAAAGGAAGGATTAAGTCAATGATGGACTCATGGCATTCACTCAAGCATGGAGTTCTTTATCAAAGTTTGAATGCATCTTCATTAAAAATATTAAAGCTTTGACTTTGTTGCATCAACGTAGGGTTTATACGAGTTAGCTCTAAATGTCAATCACTATAGTATAGGGCAAGGAAAAGAATGATCTCTAAGTTACATAAAAGCAGAAGGTCTATGGTTGGAAGTTGCATACTCACATGGAATGATGCATCTCACCTATCTTCCAGTTACTTACATCTTTTAAGGGAAAGTACTTGCAAATTTAGAAGAATGTGTTTGCATCTTTAAAGTGAAGATCATCTTTACTCGCGGGTTGGACGGATCAACTAAGTAATCTGCTTATAGTTGAGTAGCTCACATGAAAATCATAAAGGTACGATTAGATTGCATATGACGATCACCTCAAAGTGCTAGGTAGGGTTAGGTTACATTAAAATTCTGCCTAGTATCGCACTTGGGTTGCCAACCTAATATTTTCGATCCCAAAGATCCTACCCATATTCTCAAAAATGTTAGGGTTGTTAGATCGGTCGTGCAAGAATGATCGAAGGTTCTCACCCTAGTGATCGGATGACCAAATGCTAGACTTTCGCAAGGAAATTAGGAACCCTAGGGCCAAAGCGTTATCGGCCTAGTAGGGTTAGGGGTTGGGTTGGGTCAAGAGGACTCCCAAGCCCTTATCTTGATCAAGAGAGACCGCACGAAGGAAAAATAATCCTACAAGTTACGTGCTGACATCTATCTCGTGCAACAAGTTGCAACGTCGCATGGTTTTGTGTCTAGATCACAAAATAGTATTGCCACTCCTTTGAGCAAGTTTGGCAAGTTCTAAGAACAAGTCTAATTTTCTAGAGGTGAGTAGTCATCCTACTATATCACCCTTCCTTAGGGCCGATTTGCCAAGTTAGCGAAGTTATGAATTTGCCAAGAAAGCAATTGACTAACCAAGTTAGGGCAACGAGGTTGCCCAGGATTTATTGACCTTAATATAAGGATCCTAAGATATTAACAATTTGGATTAACAAGGTATAAACCCTAACCTAAGGAAAAAGGGTAAACAAGCAGCTTAGCTTACGAAACCCTTGGGATCTTGCCAAGTCGCGATTGATCCCGGATCGAATGTTGGATGTATTCGGAGAGAAGAATTCACACCTTAGTAGTTGGCCGTATAAACAACCATTGGAGTGCTTATGTTTGTACACTTAGGAGCACTGTTTTTTCTCCTTTGCTCAAGGAACTAATGCTGAAAAATAACTAATGCTTCAGGTTGAAAGCCTGGAGAGAGAGGCAGCATTAGTTACCTCTGACTGTCTGCCTGACCCTATCCAAGGGGGTTGTTAGCTGCGTCGGGTACGTGGACCAAACCCACCGCGAGAGGTCTCTCCGTGGGTGCTACTTGGAGCAGGAGGACGCCTGGGTGCTAGTGGGGGCTCTGGCCGTAAATCCCTTGCCTCTGAATCCTGCAAAGAGGATCTCGAGGCCCGCATACTAGTCAACGGGCGGAACTTGGAATAGCGATCCATGAGGATTGCTGGAATAGCCTTCGAGCGGAATAGCCTTCGAGCTAGATTATTTGATGTATTTCAAAGACTAATAAATAAAGATCAAATATTGAAAAGGAACTTGTTTGACATTATTTTTCTATGTCAGTGCCTAAGTTACGTGAAGGAACCAGTGGTTCATTGGTTAATTAAGAAAGTTATTTTTGCTTGTCAAACTGAATGTGGTAGGTAATTAGATAACTAAAGCAACCCGAGAAAAGTGCGGTGGATGTGACCATGGGTCCGTCCTACAGAAGGGTAGTCCCAGTTGGCCAGGAACTTTTCTCAAAGGAATTGACAACAAGGTAACAATGACCTAGAATCTAGAAAGCTAGAGTCTCGATTTATATTGTTTTAGGGGAATGGAATGGGACTATGCCTTACGGGCACAGAGGTCGAACTTCGCATCCCTCTCATTTCCCATTCTCCTTGAACCAAGTGCAGTATAAATCCGCTTCGACCCTGATGTTTCTGCGTAAAGCAGTTCATCTACACTAGCTACCATTCTAGAAACTTAACCATTAGGAAAACCCTGATTCAGGTCGGTCCTAAGTGGGAACGGCCGAAATGCTTCCGCTTCATGGTAGACTCGGCAAGACCTAGATCACAAACCCTGTGACATTCCTTGGGAGTGCCGCGCGGTGCTTTCTAGACTCTCTTCCCGATGGCCTGCTAAGACATGTCTTGCAGTGGACAGGAGGACACGTTAAAAGTTAACACACATGGCAACACATGATTCTTCATTTAGACTTTCAAGATGCAGTCTAGATTCATGCGATTCTTCCAACTCTCTTAGTGCGGTTCTATGTAGGATTTCCCAATCAACCTTAACCATCGTGCACATTATGCATTTAGTATAGTTGCACCTCCTAAACGACTTTTATCTCTCTTTATTCCTGGAAACAAGTACTTATTTCTAATGCAACGGATCACATGTGACTTGTATCTATGAAAGTCTAGGGTTTTGTCTAACAATGCAAGTGTATCTCATGAATAGAAATTAACATTTCATGTGTTTCTTTTAACCATGATTGCTAAACATGAATTCTAAATAATTATTCATGCACTGAATTGGTTAAAAAGCTATCATTTTATGTGAAGTAAGGCGATAACCTTATCATTTTATGTGAGTAAAAACTATCATTTCATGCATAAAATCTTATGCAATTCCAAACTCTATCGTTTTGCGCATACAACTTAGTACTTAGGGTAAACACAACCCTAAGACTCGTTCTTGTTCCATGCACGTCACCAATCCTTTCATCTCTTCCACGATAAATAATACCTAATTAACTTTTAAAGCTTAGAACCTGGGCTTGATTCGTGTGTGTTGCGTTGGTCGTTCCGCTCGCCCCTCCAGCATTACCGGTGGCTTGGGCGCCTACGCTTCCCATGACTTTCTTCTTGGGAGCCATTCGCCTCGCAGAGATTGGGCAGTCCGGACCTTAACGAGTTTTGGGTTGACAGGTTCGGTAGGAAAGACCGTTGGATGGGGTCCTTCGTCGAGGGAGTGGTTTGGGTGACTTGTTGCAGTTACTTACCAACTCCCACTCCCTCTCCTTCTTTCTTTCTCTCTCTCTCTCTTCTTCTTCTTTTCTCTTACTCTCCTACTCTCTCTCTCTCTCCTTCTCTTCTTCTCCTTCTCTCTTATTCCTCTACTCTCTCTCTCTCTCTCCTTCTCCCTCTCCTGCTTCTTTTCTCCTCCTTCCCTCTCTTTCTCTTCTTCTTCTCTTCTTCTACTACTTCTCTCCTCTCTCCCTCTACCTCTTCTTCTTCTTCTTCTACCTCTCTCCTTCTCTTCTTCTTCTCCTCTCCTCCCTTCTATCCCTTTTTTTTTCCCTCTTCCTTCTACTTCTCTCTCTCCTCTTCTTCTCCTTCTACTTCTCTCCCCCTCTTCTCTTCTCTTTCTCTCTCCTTCTTCTCTCCTTCTCCTTCTCCCCTTCCCCTTCTCTCCCTCTTCTTCTCTTCTCTCTTCCACTCCTTCTTTTCTCTCCTCCTTCTCTCCCTCTTCTTCATCTCCCACTCCTTCTTTTCCTCTCCCCTTCTCCTTCTCTCCCTCTTCTTCTCTCCTCACTCCTTCTTCTCTCCTTCTTCTCTCCCTCTTCTTCCTCTTCCTCTACCTCTCTCCTACTCCTTCTCTTCTTCTACTTCTCTCCCTCTACTTCCCTTCTTCACCCTCTCCCTCACTCTCTCTCTCCCTCCTTCTTTCTCTTCCCACTTCCTCACCTACTTTTCCTCCCTCATACATCGGCCCGTAGAACACGCCAGACGAGGATGTCGCTGCCAGCTAGCACGGGGGGGAAAAGCGGGCTGAGTCGTTAGCCAGGGTGGCGGAGCAATTGCTAGCACACCGGTCTAGCAGCCTAGGTGGCGAAGTAGTGGCTAGCACGTCGGTCCAAAAGCCTGGCATTGCAGCAGGTCGCAGGGGGGAAAAACTCCGATCGGACAGCCAGGGGGGTGGTACTACAACTGACAGCGGGGTGGCTACGGCCAGGAGCCCTAGGGGGGGACGACAGTCACTGTGGATGGAGGGGGGAGGGAATGACCTCAACGGAGGCCCAAGGGCCCTGCGCAGTAGCGGTCGGGGAGAGGGATGTGACGTAAGGAAACGGGGGGTGTAGCCTCTGTCGATGCCTTGAGGTAGGTGGCATGGCCATCCCTCCCACCTAGAGGTTGCATGCCAAGTTTGAGAGTCATTGGTTGTTTGTTCAAGTGTTGTTTGTTCTTTGATTTTCTATAAGCATATAACTTTTGCTTGCCAAGTTTGAGTTGTTGTACGAATTGACAACATAGACCTAGATGGTGGAAGCTAAGGCTACTCGAGGAAATGGTAGATTTGATGAGCCCTAAACTCTTACACTTCACTAGGGAAAATGGGGGCACATGCACAACACAAAACACTATTCATCACAAGGGGTTCTTAAACACTTTCATCTCATTTACTTCCATGCCATTGGGAAGATGCACTTAACTATACCATCTTGATGCACAACACTGGATGAAGCCCACTAAAGCTATATCCAGTAAACCTAGTTGCATGTGCACATGAGAGCATACCTTCATTGAGCATTCACCTTCTTGAACTTTACATTGTAAACTTTTGTCTCATCAATTAGGAACCATAGGGTTGAGAGGGAAATGGGTTGAAGAGATCAAATGGGCCATGAAGGGGTACATCAATTGAGAGAAGGGTTTCTATTGACGAGTATCTTTATCATAGTTGTTGTGAGTGTGGCCCAGGTGGAGAGGAGTTCCATCATCAGTTCTGAAAGGTGAGGATATGAGTGCTAAAAGATTTAAGATATCAAGAAGCTGTGTTTACACAATGCGTTAGACATTGAACATATAAAATATGCACAATCTTTTCAAATTGCATGCATACTTTCTTGTAAACATTGGATGTTTGACCTATATGGTATGATCTTCAATGGATATATTAAGTCCAACATCAAAAGCTTAAGCATAAGTCCATTCATTTGCATTGAGGATATCTTTTTAGAAGCACTTGAGGCTCGCCGAGATAACCCTATCAATGGGTCCTACTATGAGGTTCATGGCTTTTCTCAATCAAAAGAGAACTTTAAGGAGGCATTGAGGTGAGAGTAGTTTCTTTAAGAGTTTGAAAGGTGAGAAAGAAGAGGGTATATATGTGTAAATGTGTGTGTGTGTGTGTGTGCTTCTATGTATACCTAGTATGTCTCTGTATGTTTGTGCTTATGCATGTGATTATGTAGGTGCATACAGGCATTCAAGTGTCTAACTTTAGATGCATATGTGCTTTATTGTATGTAGATTTCTATATCAATGCTTGCATGTGGGTTTGTGCTCCTGATTTTGTTTGGTTATGCCTATGCATCATCGTGCATGTGAACAGGGCTATGGAAACGGGCTTATCTTAAAACCAAAAGAGACAAAAAAAACAAAACAAAACAAAACAAAACGCATGTGAAGAAGAAGCTTGAGAAAGGTGCGGAAGGAGGTGGAAGGCTTCTCAAGACTGTGAGATGGACGTAAGGCAGTTGACTGCTGTAGAGAATGGGGGGCAGCTACTGCAGTGAAAGAGGGCCGGTTTTCCTGAGAGTCAGGAGGCTTTTGGGGGGGGCTCGAAGAGCCGACTGATCATAGAGGAGATTGGAGATAGAATTGCTGAACTCCAGGGGAGCTGCGAGCCCCATGATTGAGGAGGACATCAAAGGTTGATTTGCAGCAAAGGAGCACCAGTTTCGCTCCACTGACTTGGCCTCATGAGTAGCTTAGGCCGGAGACTGAGCAAAAGAAATAAAATCACAGTAATCTGAGGAGATCAAGTCTACTATTGAAAGCTTAGCAAAAGAGAGGAGATCAACATGAAGACTGTCTGTATTGCAGGCCCGTTAGTGTGTATGTGCCGAGACACAGGCAGAGGAAATGAAAAATGTATGTATCTAATACTATACACCTATAGTAGGAAATTTCCAAAGAGTACTATATTCAGTACGACTTTAGAAGGGCGGCCTCATCAGCAGAAAGGAGGATGAAGAAGCGGTGCAGCTGCTGCAAAAGGCTCCGGTCTTGATTGCTTTGGGAGTAGAAGGCGAGTTGCAGTAGCGACCAACAGGGGCAGCTTGTGGAATTGCAGTAATGGAAGGGTACTCTAAACACCTCTAAAATGTCAACCATCAGCCAAAAGGGCGCTGCATCATTTTGTTTAAATAAACATCAATCAATGAAATTATTCATTCGTGCCTCTGTGTGTATTCTCGAGAGAGAGAGCCCTGCGTTTGATTTCCTATATGATATCAAGAACCAGGTTTTAAATATCCACATAAGCCTAGCGTGGTCGAATTGCTCCCATGCTTGACCACCATGGCGCAAGCGTCGATATCAACGCAAACTTATAAAATCGACAATCTCAGTGATCGGAACTATCACCCTTGGCACATGGCGATGGAGATTATCCTTCAAAAACAGGAAATCCTCGATATTGTCGATGGAAGTACACCTTGTCCTGCTTCAACGGATCACACATTAGTTGACGATGTTAAATTGTAGGAAGAGCGCGACTTAACCGCGCATCTTGAACTTCTTCTTCATATAGATAATACCTAAAAGCAATCTGTTCTTATGCAATCAACTACACATTCTATTTGACCGCAACTACGCAATACCTATGAGCCAAAATCCATTGGCAATCACCTATATAACCTTCAAACATTGCTTAATTTAATTGTGCAAGAAGATCAAGCATTTCAAAATTTTTACAATCTTGGCGCTTGAAAATGTATGATGTTCTCCTCTCGGGGTTGGAGCTTCTACCCAATGTTCAAGCTATACTTCTTCTTGTTGCACTTCCACCATCTTGGCAATCCTTCACATCCACACAATCTAATCAAGTCACATTATAGGTACCAACACTTATTTCATTAATTCTACAAGAAAATTCAATGCACCAAGCAAATCAACATACCCAATCTTCATCATCCACATTAACAATGTATGTCCAATCCAAAGGAAAATTCCATAGAAACTCCAGATCTGCTTCGTCCAGCAATACTTATCCTTCATGAAAAACCTTTTAAACCACGTTTTTCCAAACCTAACTTTAGTATTACCACACCCTATTTGCAATAAGTATGGTCATGCGTCTAAAGACTGTTGGTGTCATTCCAAAGGCCATCCTAACATGCTTAAGGCTCAAGCAAATTGTGCTACTGCATCTGAATCTTCTTGCGATGAATCCAATGAACAAGATTTTGAATAGCACATCTCACTTCGATTACTCGGATGCTGATGATGCCTTGCTTATAAAGACAAGCAAGGCATGTTTATACGCAGTGTTAAAGCTATACCCTACACCTTAAGGTTTAACGAACTGCCCAACTATGCTCGTTTGTGCATTTTTGGGTTACAACTTACCTGTTTATGCTTATGTACTTGGCAGACAACGCAATAAACAGCAAGAACATGCTCGCTTCATCAATTATGGAGAACCCTTTGGTATCAAAGGATACCGGTTATACAATGAAAGAAAGTGAAAATTTTTATACCCTCACATTGGTCTTCGACGAGGACTCCCTCTTACGTGTGTTTGGAAAACCAAATGACCACCGTTACGGTTAGACCACTTAACCCTTATGAATTCATTATTTCCTCAAAATCAATCATCTTACCTTGATCCTTTACGCCTCATCACCCACTTGTAGGGTGCGCATATGAGGTTACTTTTACTTAACGAGTGAAGAGTAAGATGATGTGGCTGAAATGAGAGGTTTTGTGAACGGATGACAAATTGGTCATTTAGCTCGAGTTCCGTAGCCTTCCTTCCACGTGGTGACATGTAAGTGGAAAGTGAAAATTTCATTTTCCCGCTCCTCGACTTCTTCCCGCTTGCAGCCATGAATTCTGTGTACCATAAATTCTTCTAACATCTCCTCCTATTGTCATGTACTCCCAATCCTGCACGCGATTCCTACATGCCTACTCTCTGCAGTGATTTCTGCATCTGTGTGCAGGTGAATCGGTCACAGATGAATCGGTGATCTCTCTCTCTCTCTCTCTCTCTCTCTCTCTCTCTACACCCTTCCCTTTTTGGCTCGTCATAAAAAATCGTAGCTGTAGAAGCGCTGCAGAATTTGGCATGAATCGGTGATCTCCCTCCCTCTCCCTCTCTCTCTCTCTCTCTCTCTCTCTCTCTCTCTCTCTCTCTCTCTCCACATCCTTTTTGGCTCGTCATAAGAAATCGTAGATGTAGAAGCGCTGTAGAATTTGGCTGCTTGTATCAAGTCGTAGTTGTCCAGAATCGCTGCAAGATTGGGCTGCCTGTCTAGGATCGTCGTGTCTGGAATCGTGATGTTTTTGTGTGAATCGTTGCTACGATGATTGGCCCGTCATCTCCATCCTTTGCCTTTTCCTGCAAAAGGCGTTGTTGTTCATTGGTTTATGTCTTGTCCTTTGATTATAGTACTTTTGTGGCATGCCCATTGTGAGTCTGTGCTCGATAGTTTTTGTGCATGTCATCGTTCCTGTGTGCATGATATTCGATGTGCTGTGATTTTAGGTAAGGTGAGATCAAAAGGAATTTGAAGGCCATCAACATTTGTGCACTTGATGTTTTCTGTGATGAGAATTTGGGTGCCATGAAAATGATTATAAACTAACAATTTTGCTGCCATCGTTTCTGTGCCTCATTGTTCTTCTGTTTTTTGTGCAGATCACTTCTTGAAGGAAGCACACAAAGAACAAAGGATCAAAAGGCCTCTTCTTGCTGCTGAGAATTCACCCAAAAGGTCTCCCTCCCTCCCTCCCTCCCTCCCTCCCTCTCTCTCTCTCTCTCTCTCTCTCTCTCTCTCTCTCTCATGCATAGGCATAAAGGGTGTTTGCATGCCAATTATTGCTAGAGGATCTGCTGATCAGAGGACCAACCCTGCATGGGCATTGGAAGCCATTGTTCATGCAAAAAGGTTTATTTTGTTATGTTGTAATACTCTTTCTGATAGGTTTATGTTGTTATATGTTTTGCTTTTATATCTTAGGGTATTGCTTATGGATATAAACTTTTAGTGAAATATGTTTATGTTGTTATGATTCTAATTTCTATCCTTTTGTTTTGTTCATGCCAAAATGGTTGATTTTGTTATGTTGTAATAGTCTTTCTGATAGGTGTTATATGATTCTGATTTCTATCATGTTGTATTGTTCATGCCAAAATGGTTGATTTTGTTATGTTGTGATACTCTTTCTGATAGGTGTTATACGATTCTAATTTCTATCCTTTTCTATTGTTCATGCCAAGATGGTTTATTTGGTTATGTTGCAATACTCTTTATGATAGGTATATGTTGTTATATGATCTACTTTTCTATCCTAATGTATTGTCCATACTAAAAAGTTTATTTTGTTGCATATATATGCTTTGTTTAAATTGGTAATACTCTTTCCAAGAGGTTTATGTTGTTGTATCATTTCATCTCATCAAATTTATGCTCCTATTAAGTGCCTATGTTTCTTGGGAAATGTTATAGTCCTTGAATTATATCTCATTGAATTAGTTTTGGGTGCAAATAGCCTCATTAAATCTCATTGCCTTCATTCAAGCCAATGAATTTACAAAATGCAAGTCCTTGTGTTGTGTAGGTTTCTTTTACAATGAATGATAGCAATCAAGGCTGTCAATTTGCAAGTGTGTTTAGTGCTTTCCAACCCCATGTTGTTGGAAGCTCTAGTCGCCAAATATTTGAGCAAGGTCAAGACGTAGTGACCCCTCAAACCATGCCTTCCTTTGCTCAATCTCAATTTTTCAACCCCTCCCCCTCCATTGTTCCAAGACTTTTACAAGCCTTGAGTGTGCAAGGCCATGCCAATTTCTCTCAATATAGCCAAACCCCTTCCCTCAATGGCAACCTTGGTACCTTTTCTCAAGAGATTGATGAGAGAGTTCCAAGCTCTCAGCCTGCACCTCCCTTGTCTCATCGCAATGTTGATCAGTCAATATTAGAGCAATCTCTTGCGGTTCTAGTGGCCCCTGCCAATCGAAGGTCCTCTTCCAAGTGTGTCTATGAGCAACAAAACTACTAGAAGCTCCATATCAGATGTAGTGGTGCCATCCAAGAAGTAGTCAGAAATTTGGTCATCTAGCCAAATTTCAACTTTGTTGGACTTTTATGAGGATAAATGGATTTCCATGAATCGTGGAAATTTAAAGGCAAAACATTGGGGTGAAATTGCTCAGGATGTTAATGCTAGGTGTGGCACTAAGTTTATTGATACACAATGTAGAAATAAGTGGGATAATATGAAAGCATACATGCAAAAGAGGTCAAAAGAGTCCACCACAAGGCCAAAACCATCTAGATGGGAGTTCTACTCTCGTATGAGTGAAGTCAACGGTCTTTAAGGAGGTTTTATAGGTGATGGGTTCATTGGTGGAGACACAATATCATTGGTTGATCATGAGGATGTGAACATGGGGCAAGGTGAAGGGCCTCAATCACACCCTACAACAGACACAACAGATGATGATGTGGAGGTGGTCGACAACACCGCAAACAAAAATGGGGAACCACTTTCAGATGAAGTCAATGCAAATCCATCAATTGGAGCAGTTCGAGGCTAAAGGAACAAGAAAAGAAAGTCAATATGTTTGGATGGAGTGGGTGCATCCATAGAGCGTGGGTGTAGTACCTTTGCCAATGCTTTCAAGGAGATAGAGCTCAAACGTTTGGAACTTGAGGAGAAACGCTTGGCTATGAATTTGCAAATTGCTCAACTTTTGGCTGCACGAAAAATACTCCACCTCCATCTCAATAGAGATGTGTTGCCATGTATGTTTGGGTTTGACAACTATATTTCGCCTCCATTTGAGTAGATGTTTTGTAAGAGGTACAAAGAACATGAAGTGTTAACATTCAAGTAGCCACAATGCCAATGTGGGCTTTGAAGAACATAAAGTGTTAACATTCAAGTAGCCACAATGGGTCAAATAACAATCATTGAGTGACTTGCATACACAAGGTCCACTCATCAAATATAGCTTGTCGAAGAGCTTGACCTTCCTCACGCTCGAATCTCTCCATGCGAGGTGCGGGTTGGTCATTAGGGTGAGGATCAATGTCATCCTCCCTGAGCTCCTCATTGTTTGTTTCCATCAAGAAATTGTGTAGAACACAACAAGCAACAATATATATGGGTACTCAATGAAGGTCTACATTGATGTCACATAAGATACACCATCTATTTTTTAGCATGCCAAAAACATTCTCAATGCAAACCATAGCCTCCATCAGCTAAGAGATATGGTAAGACAACGAACATTGCGAAGTTGCAATATTGGTTCTTGGAGGATCTCCTTTCCTCGCATTTTTTTGTAAAGGGATGAAGCCTTCCAATGAGCCGCATCATTTGTGCCTCCAAGAGCCATGACACAAACATCCCATAGTTGCTTTCTAGCATCACAAACGCCTTGTAGGAGGACCGAGTGGAAGTGATGTCCACCAATATTGAGCAGGTATGTCCTCATGATTTGGCTTCTTGATGAGCCGTATGTGAGACCCATCAATAGCCCCACACACATTTGGAAACATTGTCGATGCTTCAAAGTCTGAGATAATACTCCTTAGGCGTTGGCCTTCTGGAACACTGATGTACCTTGGTCATAGTTGAAAAGCCAATATCTGAACAATCAAATGGCAATATTTTCTTATTGTAGACTCACCCGCTCTAAAGGTATCAACGATGTGATGTGTAGACTCCTCATGTGCGAGACGAAGCAATGTACAATTGAGTGCTTTCTCGAGTTGTATTGGATCACAAACACATGATCTTTCAAGCTCAAGACGCGGCCAAAAGGGCGCAAGCTGTTGAAGGAGCACATGGAATCCCCTGTAAGAGACCCTATATCTTCTTCGATAAAGGTCGTCTCGGACATCAATTTCACGCACCCAATTTGATTGTTGTACGTGGTGCCAAAATGTGTGCTGCCTTGGAAAACCCCACCAATCCTAAATACAAATGAATGACAAAAATGTATCGAGCAAAAGAGGTGTGGATTGCAAAATGAGTATGAATATTATCTAGAATGAGACAAGGAGAGATGTTGATGGTGCGACATGTTCTTGTAGTAGTAGTATCTCTAGAAGTAGGTACAAAGGAAGAGGGTGTATTGTGCAAAGGAGTGTCGGCTATGGGAGGAGGAAGAGGGTATAATCAGCTTCAAAAGGAGACTGCCTGCTGCTATAATCAGGCGTTAAGCTTTGATTAGAGCAGAATGGAGGGACTACTTGGGGATGAACAGAGAAAAAGTGAGCCATGCTCATAGAGGATCATCGAGTAGGCAAGCATCAGAGAAACCTTCTTAATCCTCCAAAAGTTTAGTCTCCGTGTCCATAGTGCATTTCTTTTTTTGTTCCTTCTGTGACTAAGCTTGAGCTTAAGAGGATGTAGGACCTCTTGCAAAAATTTATACTTGGATAACGATGATGATCAGTGATGATGAGATTTCTTATGGTTTCCTTGTATTTTGTTCTCAGAACAAATGGAGCTGGAGCTCAAGTTTGAGTGAGGGACAACCTAGCCCAAATATGTTGAAAGCAATCTACTTTGTGGAAAGGTTGAGACTCTAGTGGAGTGTGAAACTGGACCTAAAGGATCCTGGAATGTTCAAGGAAGCTATGAAGGTTGCTAAGTATCAAGAGAGGAAGGCTGAGAAGAAAAGAGAGTTTGAACTAGCTAATGAGAATGTAAAAAGGTAAGAGAGGATATGTCCATTAAGACATGAAAGCCGACCTTTGTATGGAAGTAAGACTTTGGCAAACCACCTATAGTGGGAGAAATAACACTTTTCTTTTACTTAATTACACGAGTGTGTTTGAAGAGCCAAGTAAGAACAGTCGAAGAGAAAAATATAGGGAAACTAAGGAGAAGTCTTTGGGTTCTTATGGAAGTATCTAGAGTGTCAATGCCTCTACAGCACAAGAGATAATTATGAAGAGAGCAACACAAGGTTTAACGAGGATGGGTATAGTGATAAGGCTTTGAGTGTGAGCTCTTATGCTATGAGCACAGATGATTCAAGATGTTTTGAAAATAGTGTGACGAGTGATCTTCAAGACTTGAGTGACAAGAATGAGTCCATTGACATTAGGAAAAATCATGTGGGTGGAAAAAAGGAGCTCTCAATGTCCAAGGATAAAAAAGAAAATAAGTTACTATATGTATATTCTCTACATCATGTGCATTCAAGGCTTATTTATAAATATCCTTATCTCTAAAATTTTCATGAATAAAACATAATCTTAAATTTCATATTCAATCTATAAATAACACATCTATATTACATCCTTCTATATGTAAAAATTTGTATACAAATGGTATTTTAAAAATACATTTTGTTTTAATCCACATGATGCACATATATACTCATGAGTAACTTACTCGAGATCAACATTAGGATTTTAGAGAGTAACCCAAGTTTGGATGCCACTTTTGAAGTAGCAAAGGAAGAGTATGCAATGAAGAACCCAAGAGGGAAGGACAAGAATGAAAGGACAAAAGGGAAGAGGTTTTGAGCTCAAAGTTATTGTCTAGTGAGAGTATATCAAATGGAAGAGAGTGTAAGGAGCTTCTAGGAGTAAAAGCTAGTCTTAAAAGTGTTACGGCAAGTGATGGTCAATCTTTAAGTATGTTTTTTAATGATGGAGAGTCATTAGAATCATAAGGAGTGAGATGTGTGAAATGGGATTGAGTAGTGATGGGATGGAGTCATTAGAATCATAAGGAGTGAGATGTGTGAAATGGGATTGAGTAGTGATGGGAGTCTTGGAGAGACTCTATTTGATGATATGAGTGATTGTAAGGACAAGGATGAGTTGAGATTTGAGTGTAGCTTGCCTAGCATGTCCCAATGAGAATGTGGATGAAGAAGAGGGTAAATATGGCCAATAACAATGGAGTAAAAAAATCTTTGAATGGTTGAGTCTCAATATTTGTGGACTTGAGTGTCATGAGGTACATTCTCCACAAAGTTTAAAGAGTGAAGGAAAAGGAAAGAGAGTTGTGAGTGTAAGAGTACAAATGGATCAGCCCTCAAATTTGAAGGGCACTACATCTTTTCTTTTTGAAGGGCAAAAACAAGCTTGTCCTTCTTAAAAGATAGATAAAAAGGATTGTTTTTTTAAGCACACTCCAAATTCTTTCTACTATTTATATAATTATGAATTCATGCCAATTGAAAGAATTTCACAAAATATAAAGCATGTAGACAACCTTATTGAAAAGGAAGATCTTTTTTTAAAAATAGTTCGAAAGTAGAGTAAATGTCATATGAAGCTAGCATGCAAAAGTAAATAACATATTTTAATTGAAAATAAAAACATTTATATAACATGTTTTAAGAAAAGTTAAAGCAAACATCCATATTTAAGGAGTACGGAAGTAAACAACCAATCTTACATAATAAAGATGGAGTAGACTAGGTTTACAATTGGATTATATATGCAATTAAACATTGTAAAAAGTGAATTAACTATCAAAGATAACATTGAAACAAAAATCATTTATAATGTCTTATACAATGAAAACTAAATGCCAATACAAACATCACACACTACTCAATCAAAAGCTGAAGCACATGAAAAAGATCAAGTATTTTCTTTAGCATTATGACACAAATGAGAATGGCACATCAACTTACAAAAAGAGAGTAAGTATTGAGACCAAAATCTACTTGAAGTTTCTCACAAGTAGGACCTAAAAGAAAGAATAGATACATTTGATATGATATAGTAAGGCAATTGCCACCAAATTGCTAAAGTCTAATTACAAAAAGTCAGTGACATTGGTATGCTTCCCATGAATTCTCCAAAGCTTGGATGTGTCTTATCTTCATTGTTTTCCAAACCTCAAAAATTAAATCCCAATCTACTTTTTCCATATTCTTTGAAGCAGAAAGAGACATAAACATGAGCATAATCTAAAGTATTCAAAGACAAACATGATTTATCATCACTTTTAACTTGATTTTGTTTTGAAAAACCTCTTTCACAAGTTGCTAAAATTTCAAGGAGTAGAACCACAATCTACCACAACTTATATAAAGCTGGAAACATCTACATCCATTCTACTTCAACACCACATTGTCCCCAAGCTTCAAGGAGTTTTATTGAAGGATAAGACTCAAAGAGAGAAAAAATATATCTTTGCAACCCACCTTCACATTGTTTAAGGTGAATCAAAGGTCTGTCTCATTTGCCAAAGTTTTCACAAAGATGAGAGAAATATTGTCAAACTACTTGACCTCAAACTTATGAACCCTAGAATAGGTTTTAGGGGAAATAATTTTGTTGCATTAAAAAAGTGATGATCTTGAAACCTCTCACCAAACTTAGAGATCAATCTCTGAGAGAATAAACCAAGCTCACACAAGTGAGAGCCATACACAAAGTTTATATATACTTGTGAAACTTGCATTCATCTTCAAATGCTTATAGAGACATCTTTTAAAGAAACCCTATACATGATTTGAATAACACTAATAATTCTACATTTCTCATTATCAACCATAAGCTCCATATGTTTTTCCATATGCTTCTTCTATTCACCAACCATAAATCTCTTACAATGAATCACTAGCTTATGTGACTCTGATGCATTATGTATAACCAAAGCCTATTTTTGAATAGTTATACTCCCTTTTCCTCCAAAAGAATTCCACATGCTCCATATAGTACAAATGGAGCATTTAACTCTTTCCTTGCCTACTTCATATAAGATGAAGGAAGACCAAGGATATATAACTCCCATAAAGACACATAGCTACAAACATAGATATATATTTTTTCCATTCAATACAAGCATCTCCATTTTCATTTTCTACAAATTGTGCAATTGAAAGTGTAATGCTTAATTTCTTTGTTGGCACTTGTCCTTCTTTGGCCTTCCCATCTCTGAATGGCATTTTAAACAAACCTTAAATTAACGTGGATTTATTCATAAGTCTACTAACTAGATATATGCAAGTTATACAGACAACACTTGTACACATCAACTCATTTCTTATATATAAAGAAAGCTTATAACCATACAATTCAAAGCTATTAATACAAGGTTTCTATTTCAAATTATACAAAGGAGGAACTATTACGATATTTAAAAATTTTAACTTAGAGCAAAAAATATATCTGTAAGAAAAAAATATAAAGTGACATTTAAGCTATAAGCCTTCACTTTGAACAAGCATACTAGTATATAAAAAAGAAATACTTATAACATTTTCTTGTCCTTTGAAATGAAAAAAATAAAGTAAGAGATTTACTTGTAAGCTTAATCACTAAATATAGGTAAGCTATAAGAAAAAAATATATTTGTAAGAAAAAAATATATAAAGTGACATTTAAGCTATAAGACTTCACTTTGAACAAGCATACTAGTATATAAAAAAGAAATACTTATGACATTTTCTTGTCCTTTGAAATGAAAAAAAAAAAAGTAAGAGATAAATACTTGTAAGCTTAATCACTAAATATAGGTAAGCTTAATCACACAATGCTCACAAGTTATTTTTTCAATATAGATATACAAACTAAGGCACAAATGATAAAAGGATAGGAGGTGATGTTAGATGTGCAACTTTGTTTCCTTCAACTCGACATCTGATACATGTAGGATCTGCAAAGACAAAATAGATTCTTTCATTTACATTCAACTAGATATCCAGTCCACTTAAATCTAGAAGTAAACACCTTGCAATGCATTACAACAGTAAGTTGTAACTTCAATGATGGTACAACAGAAGAAGGTATAACATCCTTGAGTTATGGCTATTGGAATCTGAATATACCAAACAGTACCTTACACATACATACGTTTCAAGGGTAGCAAGCAGCTAGGTTTATGTTTCATGTGTTGTTCCAAATGCAAATAGATCCATCAAGATTCAAGATGATTCCAACTTCCTCCCTTTCAATAAGTGCTATGTAGTGTCCATGTTAAAACATTCATGAATCATGGTATTTGAAGGTTATAAACATGTCGCAGGAGCAATAGTACTCAAAATACAAAGAATAATCTATTGCTTGAAGAGAATCAATAAGTTATGAACAGGTTATAGCATACATAAGTAATAGGTATCATTGATATCTTTCTGAATGGAAACAACAAAATAAATCTATAAATTTTTCAAAACCTGCATTCATCTTTACAAGTCAATCTGGAAAATTGCATTTGACGGTAGGCACTCACTTCACATTGATGATCGCGGACTGCAATGTAAGCGCACAGGGACTCCAGATAGAGAGCATGCACACCCACAAACTCCCAGAGAACAAGGCATTTGGCAACCCCCTGATGCACACCACAAAGCCTAGATTAGAGTTCCAGGCCCACAGGGAGAGGGTTGAGGCGTCCACCAGCGGCCGTAGGGCCAGAGAATCCACTAGAGGGGCGTAGGGTGGTAGCACAGGGCACAGGGCGCAGGGCGTGGCACAGGGCGTAGGACGAAGGCACAGGGCACCGGGCGCAGGGCGGAGGCATAGGGCACAGGGCAGCATCACAGGGCGCAGGGCATAGGGCAGTGGCTTCAATTAATCAACGTGAAGTGGGCAAGAGCATCCACTATAGAGGGGGCAATGGCGGCCAAGGCAGCGGTGGCCAGGGTGTACGATGGAGTAGCGTAGGGCCAGAGCATCCACCAGAGAAGGCAGCGGTGTCCAGGGCATACAGTGGCGCCACAGGGCGTAGGGCGGCAGCAGAGGGCACAAGGTACAGAGCAGGGCGTCGGGCATCAGCACAGGGCACAAGGTGACGTGGGCTATGCTAGCACCCACCAGCGGCAGCGATAGCCAGATCAAAGGCCACAAGCCAGATCACAAGCATCCACCCCAGCAACAACCTTTCGAAGTGTAAAGAGAAAGAGAAAGAGAAAGAGAAGAAGAAAGAGAAGGCACCAGGTGAGGACTCGGAAGAGAAAGAGAAGAAGAAGTTGTCTCAATGTCTCAACACTGAAGGGTAAAGAGGGAGAGACTGACTCCAGTCTTCTCAGACCCGAGAGACTGGAGTAGTCTATATATATATATATAGAGAGAGAGAGAGAGAGAGAGTGTGTGTGTGTGAGCCTACTATCTAGTCTCTAGACTCTAGAGAATTTAGAAACACTCGTCGCTCAACTATCAAGCCTTGACTTTGGCCTTCTCAGGAGTCAGTGCTGCCCAATGCCCTTTTATCTAACTCCTACATAGTATAGGCTATTACTAATTAGCCTTACTAAGCCTTTAAAGTTTAGGACCTAACCTCTAGGTAATAAAGAAGAGAGAGTCGAGTCCCATTCCCGAATTTCCAAACTTAAGTCTTAATACTTCAGCTTTCAGTAATCAATATTAAGTATTAAAATTTAAGACTTATAAAGTAAGTGACGATCAACATAAATTATAATTGAATTATAATTCATTGAATTTTATTTAAGTGTCTCATTTAAACCTATCCTTCTTTTGACAAGTAAAATTTCATTTAGCTTTTTTTTAAAGTATACTTTTTTAGCGCTTCATTTTGAAAGATGCAAATTTTTAAGCATTTCGATGGTCATGAAGATTGGTTTCTACTTTTAATTTTCTTTTGAAAGTTAATAAAACTTTAACACTTCTATTGTAGAAGGCTATTTCTATTAAAAACATTTCTTTTGCATGCTACATAAGTCATTAGCCTTCTAGATGTGACGTGCCCATCTATAGGCTATCCAAGCACGTTTTGGTAGTCCATCGAGAAACAATTCTAAGTGATGCCGCTCAGCACTCCCACGGAATGTCACGGGATTTGTCGCCTAGGGTTTCTTGAGTTTGCCTCTTCGCAACGAAATGTTCGCGGCCGAACCCACTAGGATCGACCTAAAACTTAAGTCCCTAGTGGTCAAGGTCTCCCGGTCATTCTACTTTATGCCACTTGCCTATACGACATAATCCCATTCCAATCCCTAAAAACAGTATGAATTCACGTATTAACCCGCGTTGCCTAAAGGTCGAATGATGGTAAAATCTTGTGAGAAGCCTCCCAGTTCTCTAGGTCCACCTTGCCGTAGGACAGCTGCCATAGGACAGACCCGTCGAGTTCTGTCCACCCGTTTCCCTCAACACGTGTACTTTCGTTATCTAATTAGCACTATTACATTTATGTGCGATATATAAAAGTAGCTTCCTTAATTAAGCCTCTTAGGGAACAGGGTTCGGTTTGTTCACGTAATCTTATGGCACTGACACGAAAACAAAGTCAAATAGGTTCCTTGAAAGTAATCTTAGTAATAGCATTTAACTCAAAAGCCAAAAGCGTGCTATTTTGTAATTTGGGCTATTATTTGAGCTTGAAGATGATTAATACATAAAAATACATGCTTTGTGGAGCGCTCACACAAGGCATGGGGGGAGATTGCACCCAATTGGTCTCTTGTTCATGTCGTGCATGCTTTCTACCTTGAGTTTTGTGCAAAAAGTAGAGTTATTTTGTTCTTGGGGACCTTCCAGCGCTCACTACGCGAGCATACAGCATCCGATCTGTGCACCAGTGGTATCAGAGCGAAGCTGAGATCGAGAGCTTCCAATCACTACCCATCTTGCACAAAGACGGAGCTCTTGGAACGATCGAGCTCTACATTCAGTTTCATCGCGAATGGTCGATACGGGTGGATTCCTGGCGGTCAAGAACCTCCGTCTACAGCCTCTGATCGCGAAGGACCGGCCTGGGGAAACGAAGGACCACTCCTACATCTCTTCTATCAAGACGTTTTTATACAATGGCAGTAAGCTTCATCTTCATAACCAAAAAGTTTAGAAGCTTTAGTTTAAAGCTTAAAAAGCTAATTATAAAGCTTAAGTTTACAAAATCGACGATTTTTGAAGGCGGCATCTCAGCGTGAATTTCGGCGGCTGAAAAAACGCCCCCCCTAAAATTCGACGAAATATTCAGATTAAGCTCCAAGCTTAATCAACTAAGTCTCAAGTCACAAGAATCTTCAAAGTTTGTCAAGTACTTTAAGTTCTGTAAACTCTACAAGTCCTGCAAGTCAGCAGAGGTCAAAACTGACTTATGCCAAAAACTCCCATAAGGACTGTTCCTGCGCAAAAGCACTGAACTGCAAAGTTGTTCCCTGGAAGACTCTGTTCGCATACGCAGACTTGTTGAACCAGTTTCAGCACACGCAGAAGGTCATATGTAGATTTTACGAAGACTTTAAATCCCGCAACCATAAAAGTCGAAGACCGTGAAAACCAAACAAAAATCTATAAGCCTTGTACACCCGACTTTGAGCTACGCTCATCCCGCTAATTGGATTTTGAGAGTGTGAGGTCTTTTGAATTTTTATAGGATGACGGAACAAAATATGGATGATTTAATGGCTGAAGGCGATCTTCCTAAACCTACGATGGAACAAAAATTGGATTTAATTATGATGCAACTGGATGAAGAACGAAGAGCCCGGCAAGCCTTGCAAGTTCAATTGGCCAATCTACAACGATCGACTACCGACAAAGATGGACCACAACCCGAAGATCTTATCCGACAAACCATTGATGCGACTCTCCAAGCTCAATCCATCCGCAAAGAAACAAAGATAAGTAAAAGAAATTTCAAATTCCGTACTTTCAATGGAACTTGAGATGGAAAGACTATTCTTGCATTCATCAGTCAGTTTGATGATTACTTTCATGAAGAGACATACGCTGAAAAAGATAAATTTAAGTGTGTCACTAATCATTTAGTGGATCGAGCATCTCTTTGGTAGACCATGGTTCATAAGAGCATAGATTGTTCCACTACCTGGGAGAGTTTCAAAAACAAGTTTATGCAGAATTTCCTTCCTCCACAATTCCATGAAAAAGCCATAAAGCAATGGGACCTTCTTCAGCAAAGAGATCGTGAGCCTATTTCCTAGTATACCGAATGCTTTTGGAATGCTTTACTCCAACTACGCATGCTTGAAGACGTACCTGAAGTGACTCACAAGCGCAAGTTTATGTCTGGATTACTTGGGCATTGCTGAAGTCAATATGTTCAAGCCTGCAACTCTTGAAGATGCAATTTCTTTAGCTCATGACACTGAAGACAAGATTTGAGGAAGAGACAAGTGTCCACAACAATTTCAAGCAAATGGTAACTATGGTTCTAAGCAATTCAATTCAAATTTTAGAAGATTCAATCAAAGTCGATTTCCTTCATCATCTTTCCGTAAGTCTTGGACAAAACCACCTCCTTTGCCATCAAATCCCAATCAAAACCCTAAGCCATCCTCACAGCCAAATCCTAATATTCATAGACTTCCTGCCATTGCAAACAATGTATCTAAAGCCAAATCTATAGTGTGTTACAAATGCCATCAACCTGGACATCTAGCAACCAATTGCCAATCGAAGAAGCCACCTATCCATATCAACTATCTTAGAGCAATGGAAGATGAAGAACATGAGGAAATGCCTGACTTTACGGAAGATGAGGACGACATTGCTACTCCTTCGGATATTTTACCAGGTATGCCAACTCCACGTTCTTTGTTGACAATGAAATGTTTAGTACATGGAAAAGAAAAGATTATTTTGCATGATGATGGTAGTACACATGATTTTATTTCTGCAAAGTTAGTGAAAGAATTGAAATTACAAATTGTTCCTACGCATTATCGCATTAAAGCAGTATTCTTAGGCACAAGGTATAATGGAACACAAGAGGTGCATGATCTAGAAATTCAAATTGGTGAATACACTGAAAGAAGGAATTTTCTAGTTATACCATTACAGTCCAGTGATATTATCCTAGGTATGCCTCGGCGTCATCAGCATAATCCTGACATAGATTATTCCACGCATTCAATTAAAATTTATTTTCAATGAAAACACATTACATTGTATGGTATGCACACATCTAATAATTTTCCACTGCTTACTCATACTCAAGCTAAACGTGCATTACGCAAAAGTAGTAAATATTATCTAAATTGGGTGAATGAACTTCAAGCTAAAGAAAAACATATGCATCCTAGGCATAAAGAATTCCTTGCACAATTTAAATATTGTTTTGCTGAAGATTTACCACCTGGACTACCTCCTTCACGTCCTGAAGACCACAAAATAGATTTAATTCCTGGTACACAACCACCCTGTAAAGCACCATATAGGCATAACCAGATTGAATAGAAAGAAATTCAAAATCAAGTTGAGGAATTATTAAACAGAGGATTAATTAGACCTAGTAGTTCTCCATTTGGCGCACCTGTTTTGTTGGTAAAGAAGAATAATAATACTTATCGCATGTGCAGTGATTATCATGCCCTAAATAAGATTACTGTAAAGAATAGATATCCAATTCCTAGGGTAGATGATCTAATGGATAAATTATAAGGTTCTGCCATATTTAGTAAAATAGATCTTAAATCTGGTTATCATCAGGTGAGATTAGATAAATCTGATATATTTAAGACTGCATTTAGAACACAATTTGGTCATTATGAATTTTTAGTGATGCCTTTTGGATTGACTAATGCACCTGCTACATTTAGTAGAATGATGAATCGCATATTTTTGAAATATCAGCATTGTGTTATAGTATTCTTTGATGATATCTTGGTATTCAGTAAAAATGAGAAAGAGCATTATGAACATCTGTCTTTGGTTTTCAAGTTGTTGAAAGATAATCAATTGTATGCTAATCCGAAAAAAAGTGAGTTCTTTCAAATAGAAATTGAATATTTAGGTCATATTATGTCATCAAAAGGTATTAAGCTTGACCCTAAGAAGATAGAAGCAATATTGAACTGGCCTATACCCAAAAATGTGCATGAATTACGTTCTTTTCTAGGTCTTGCTAGTTTTTACAGGAAATCTGTAAAAAATTCTCATTACTTGCTTTGCCTTTGACTAAAATTTTAAAGAAATGTATTGTTTATCATTGGTCTGATAATCAACAGAAATCTTTCGATTTATTGAAACATGCGTTAACATATGCTCCTGTATTACAATTACCTGATTTTAATAGACCATTCTTTTTAGTAGTTACTGATGCTAGCGGATCTGGAATAGGAGCCATACTTATGCAAGATAATCATCCCATAGCCTATTCTAGCTGTAAACTGAAACCATCTAAACTTAAATATTTCTTGCTTGCACAATGGGGGAATACACACAAGGGTGGAGGCTGAAAACAGTTTTCCTCTTCTTAGTTGTGTAAGCCAAAAGAACTCTATTACAAAGAAATAGAAGAACCCTATATATGGGTCTCAAACCAAACTCAACTAACTAAGGTGGCATACTAACTGAGCCACGAACTAGAGTAGATAAGGATAGCTATCATGTAGCTATTATTCATGGGCGGTGTACCAACCGCGTCTGCAACTGACAAGTCGGTGACATAAATACACAACGGTCACCCTGTCGTATCATGAGTGGAGCTCGATATCTCAACATGGCCAAGTGATGGTTGGTCGAAAGGCTGAAATATGAACACATGCTTTACATGTTGTTGAAAAGAGAAAGGTCACTGATAGTGAAATGTCTCATGCAGGGCAAGACATTCGTGGCATAACTGATTGGGAATCACCAGTAGATGCACATTCAGTGTATGCATATTTAGCAAAGGTACAAAACATAGATGTACTTGTGCAATAAAAATGAAAGATGAAGATATTGTAGGGACATATAAAAGAATGACAAGAAGAAGTGTGGATTAGCCTAAAGCTACAAATCAGCCACCTCCCAAGTATGTTATGGAAGAGGTCAATCAGGAGCGAAAATAGGATAACAAACAAAAGGGCAAAAAGAAGGCAAGCAGCTAGGATATAAGTTGTAATCTGACATTGAGACAGCCACAGATCTTAAGAAGGTTCTTGAAGAACGGATCTTAAACAGTCGGGTGGAATTCACCTTGGGAGAGGTATTTGGTATTGCCAAGCAAGAATTTTATGATGAGATCATTGACATAATTAAAAGGAAGCATCAGTCTCTTGGTGATACCACTAGTGCATTGCTACAATTTGAAGAGGAAACTGGTTTGTTGGGTATTCGGGTTGAATATGAGCATGAAGTACATGATTGTCTATGCAAGATGCTACTAATTAGTGGACAACATGTGAAAAAGAGAAGAAAGTGGCTGAAAATGAATTGCCTTGTAGCAATATGCATGGTGGAGTAAGGCAAATGCAACAATATGGAGAAGAGACTCCAGGATTTATTCCTCGAAGTCACTACACAAGGAATCATTGGGCTAGAGCTACCACTGAAATGGTAGTGAAAATAGGGGAACACGAAACTCCTTGTGTTGCTTTACTTGACCATGGGTCTGAGATAAATATCATTGAGCGTGGATTGTATGAAAATGGTGCATGGCTTGTAGATATTGATCATGGATGGCAGCATATGTGGGCTACAAATAATTCTTCGGGAGAGCTTTATGCTGCATGTCCTAATGTAAAAGTGACAATTGGTGATGTACAAGAAGAGCAACACTTCTTTGTGCAAGATAATTCCTCATATGTAATGATTTTGGGACAGCCCTATATTACAGGAGTGTGTATGGAAACAAAGGTGCTTGATGATGGTTCTACTTATGCAAGAGTTAGAAGCAAGGATGGGAGGAAAGCAGTCCAATTTCTTAATGTTTGTGTTAATCATCCTAAAAATCGAGATACGCTTTGAGAGTCTCCTTTGGCTCCAAATGTAAGGGAATTCAAAGACGTGGATTTTCATTAAGCACTGCTATAATACGGGTCTACAATAGTGTTGTTCAGTGGATGTACTCACCTCTTGATGAAATGAAGCATGTATTTACTATTGGTAATTCTTAGTTTAGAGCAAACAGTTCATGTTGGTTTAAGCCTATGGAAGCTATGTGCAGGGCTGAACACATATCTATGAAACGGGCTACTAAGGAACTGAGAACATTGGGGTTGTTAGTTGAAAATGATGGCATTTCAGGCATCTTTAATGGGCTGAATATTACTAACACTATGGCTGAAAATTCAACAACTATACATGCAAAAAATGAGGCTGAAAACAGAGTGTTATCAGTATGTTCTTTGGATATGTATGATGTTATAGCATTGTTTGCTCAGCAAAAGAAGGATTGCAATGGGCTGAAGCACTTGTGAAGACAAAGTATAAGACAGTTGACAAAAAGGTGAAACCAATTGCTTTGCCACTTCCACCAGAGAGTGAGGGTATGTATGAAAAAGTGTCAAGACAGCCAAACTTGCGGGATCCTAAAGATATAGGTCATCAGTTTATATCTGAAACATTACAGGAATTGAAAGTTGGTGCAGAAGGGTTTCTTTTGCCTACTGAGAGAGACTGTTTTATGCGGATATTGGCTAGACATGGAAAGGCATTTGCATTTCAGCCAAGTGAGATATGTTGTGTGGATACAAATGTTGTCTCTCCTATGGTCATATTTACGGTGCCACATGTACCATGGAACTTGAGGCCTGTTCCAGTGCCTAAAGCTTACTTGCCAAAGCTGATGGATTTGCTAAATGAAAAGATTTGCATGAAGATCTTGGAGCCTTCTTCAGTCCCGTACTCAAATCATTGGTTTACTGTGCCCAAAAAGAATGGGGCTTTGAGATTTATTCAAGACATGCAACTGGTCAATAAAGTAACCATAAGAAATGTGGGTACAGGTCTTGTGGTTGATGAATTTGTAGAGGCTTTTGCAGGCAGAGCGATCTATTCTTTGGGTGATCTTTACTCCGGTTATGATCAGTTTCAGCTTGCAATTGAAAGCAGGGATATCACAACCATGAAGACTCCTTTGGGGTTAGTATGGATGTGTACTCTCCCACAGAGTGCAACAAACTCAGTGGCACACATGACAAATGCTATAAATAGGGTACTCCAGGATTTTATACCACAATTGACTATGCCCTTGTTGGATGATGTTCCAATCAAAGGGTGTGCAATAGATGAAAAGAATGAAGAGATGGATGGTCATTGATGCAGAGAGTTTGTTATTGTGGATTGTGAGAGGATTTTGATACGTCTAGAAGAGGTGCATTTAACTCTTTCTGGGCAAAAGTTTGTCTTTGGAGTTGAAGAGGTTTTGATTGTTGGGCATATGTGTGGGCCTTATGGGCGAAGACCATCACTAGCAAAAATAGATGGGATTGATAGAATACAAGATGTATGCACGAATGTATCAGAGGTGCATAGATTCTTGGGTGCATGTGTGTTCTATTTGATATGGATTTCTCACTTTGCACATGTAGCCGATGCTCTTTATTAGCTTCTAAGGAAAGATCAGAAATTTCATTGGGAAAGGAAGCATCAGAAAGCAATGAAGAAATTGAAGCAACTCTTAAAATGTAACGTGTCCACCTGTCCACTTGTAGGACACATCTTAGTAGCCCATCGGGAAGAGAGTCCAGAAAGCGCCGCCTGGCACTCTCACGGAATGTCACAGGGTTTGCGATCTAGGTCTTCCTGAGTCTGCCCCACGAAGCGGAAGCATTCCGACTGTTCCCACTTAGGATCGACCTGAATCAAGGTTTTCCTAATGGTCAAGTTCCTCGGAGGTAACTAGTGTCGAGCCCCAGATGAACTACTTTACGCAGAAACATCGGGGTCGAAGTGGATTTATACTGCACTTGGTTCAAGGAGAATGGGAAACGAGAGGGATGCGAAGCTCGACCTCTCTGCTCGTAAGGCATAGTCCCATTCCGTTCCCCTAAAATAGTATAAATCCGGACTCTAGCTTTCTAGATTCTAGGTCATTATCACCTTGCTGTCAATTCCTTTGAGAAAAGTTCCTAGCCAACCGGGACCACCCTTCCGTAGGACAGACCCAGGATCACATCCACCGCACTTTCCTTAGGTTGCTTTAGTTATCTAATTACCTACCACATTTAGTTTGACAAGCAAAAACAACTTCTTTAATTAACCAATTAATCACTAGTTCCTTATGGTAACTTAGGCACTAACATAGAAAAACAATATCAAACAAGTTCCTTTTCAATATTTGATCTTTATTTATCAGTCTTTGGAATACATCATATAATCTAGCCCGGAGGCTATTCTATAATTTGCCCAAAGGAAATTCCAGCAATCCTCAGGGATCACTATTCCAAGTTCCGCCCGGTTGACTAGTATGCGGGCCTCGAGATCCCATCTCGAGTCACGTATGCCTCTTGTGCAGGATCCAGAGGCAAGGGATTTACGGCCAGAGCCCCCACTGGCACCCAAGCGTCCTCCTGCTCCAAATAGCACCCACGGAGAGACCTCTCGCAGAGGGTTCGGTCCATGTACCCGGCGCAGCTAACAACCCCCTTGGATAGGGTCAAGCAGGCAGTCAGAGGTAAGTGATGCTGCCTCTCCCTCCAAGCTTTCAACCTGAAGCATTAGTTATTTTTCGGCATTAGTTCCTTGAGCAAAGAAGTACAAACAGTGCTCCTAAGTGTACAAACACAAACATTCCAGTGGTCGTTTATACAGTGTCGGTGGAATGCTTTGTTTTCTATCTATCTAGAGGTTATGATCTGCTTCCTGAGTTTGGAATGGCACTTATCTGCACGTATGGTGACTATTCATGTATGGTTGATGCTCAAGCCCTCTTCAATGGAATGCTTGAATGGGAGAAGGCCGCTTTTCTGGTTTAAAAACAAAAGGAGGCTGCTTTTCTGAGTGGAATATATAGTGCTGGGGAAGAGGGCAAAAGGGGGCGTGAGAAAGAAAAAGCAAGAAGGACTATTTTTGAAATGGCCTTTTTGGGGGCGAAAAGGGGCTTAATGGAGAAGAGTGCAGAGAAAAAGCAGAGGGGATTTTTTTCGTGAATCGGAGGAGGAGGCGAAACAAGAAAGACACGAGGATAACAGGGAGGAACACGAGAAGGGCAGAGCAGAAAAGATATGAATGGCAATCGGAGTGGATTGGAATCAATAAGGATTTTCTGGAATAAGAGGATCATACATATTGCAGGTATGGAGCGGAAGGAGACGAAATTTCTGAGTCAAATGGAAAACTTATGACCTGTGTTTTTGGCTTATATGAAGAGAAACCTGCTTTGATTCCTGTGGAAGGAAGACGTTATCAGGGATCTCTACGGATGGAAAAGGAGGCTTTTTGGGAGAAAACAGAGGGGGGAAGAAGAAACGATGGTGGAGGGAAGGATGACAGAGAGGAGAGGGCGCAGTACGTTGCAAAGGAGCTGGAGTCGATGACGAAGACTCTACGACAATCGGAGGAAACTGCAGCAACTGATGGATTGAAGCATTGACAATGTTGTTGCGATAGAGAAGTCGAAGGGAGAATGTGGTTGTGACAGAGAAGAAGAAGAAGAAGCGGTAGGACGAGGACAGGGACAAGAGAAAGAATGCATTAAATCATCGATGGATGTTGCTATGAACGGGGTGCAGACAAAGGCGAGAAGAAGAACGACGAACATTGCTACAGGACGAATAGTGACAACCATGAAAGGATGATGAAGCTGTCAAGTAAAAAGGAGCTCGACAAATTCTTCAGAGGTCGATGACTGGAGTGAAAGTGTCTCTGGAGATTCCACTTCTCTGCTCAACTGCAGTGCGCCATCGACATTCTCTTTTGCATTGAAATCTACCATGCTAAGAGACGATGGCAAGCTTTTGATCGTGTTTCAACCAACCAACGCCTCCCAGAACCATGTCGAACAAACTCAAGGCGCAGGAGCTGCGACCTGCGACCTGCAAATGCGACAGAGACAAAAAGGATGATAAGGCACCCTATCACTATTCTAGTTCATGAATACGAAAATTGCAGCAGCAGGCGATCTAACATGTGTCTGCATGTTCGAATAGCAAGAAATCAAGTACTCTCCAAACGAATGCTAGTATCAACCACACCTTCTCTGTATACTACAGTTTTGACAGTTGTTGAAGAAGACGTGTGGAGTAAGCTCTGTTGTTGGTGCTGAACTGAGAAGTTGTCATGGCCTGAAGGCTTGTTGAGACTACAACTATGGCTGTATGGAATATAAGGAAGACATTGATAGAGAAGCAGCTAGCCATTACCTAAGCTAATAAGTTCCCAAGCTTTAAAGTACTTTTCAGTGTGCTGGTTCTTTATCCAAAAGCACTGAAGATGAAAAATTAACAGAAGCTGGTTTTTTAATTCTTATTAATGGATACAAATTACCAGTTGTGATAATTTTTTTTTGGAAAATACATCACTGCTGTGTAAATTTCAGGACAGAGGGATCAATAATGTGGAACTGATTCAGTTTCTCTTTGAACTTGGATTTCATATTGATGGGGAGAATTTATTTTGAGGCCTTGTACTTCTCAACTGTGCACGGCTTTGAATAGAAAGGATCTAACACAGGATGATCCATTGTTCCATCTATTTTCACTGATTTTTCTCGCTAAAGAATTGATATTCTATCTTGAAATTAGTCAAGGTCCTCTGTGGTTGCGACTTTGCTTTCGAAAACCCTTCGACAACGGCCAACTGCTAAGGTGTGAATCCTTCTTTCCGAATACATCCAGCATTCGATCCGGGATCAATTGCGACTTGGCAAGATCCCCAAGGGTTTCGTAAGCTAAGTTAGCCCAAATTATCAATACCTTAGGTTTCCTTATATTAAGGTCAATAAATCCTGGGCAACCTTGTCGCCCTAACTTGGTTGGACAATTGCTTTCTTGGCAAATTCGTAAATCCCCTAACTTGGCAAATCAGCCCCAAGGAAGGGTGATGTAGTAGGATGACTACTCATTCTCTAGAAAATTAGACTTGTACTTAGAACTCGCCAACCTTGTTCTAAGGAGTGGCAATGCTATTTTGTGATTTAGACACAAAACCATGCGATGTTGCAACTTAATGCACGAGATAGGTGTCAACACCTAACTTGTGGGATTATTTCTCTCACACGGTATTCCTTGGTCAAGAATACTTTTAGTCAAGATGTAGGGTTTGGGAGTCCTTTTGACCCAATCCAACCCCTAACCCCACTGGGCCGATAATGTTGTGGCTGTAGGGTTCCTAGCTTCCTTGCAGAAGTCTAGCATTTGGTCATCCGATCACTAGGGTGAGAACCCTAGGTCATTCTTGCATGGCCGATTTGACAACCCTAACATTTTCGAGAATGTGGGGAGGATCTTTGGGATCGAAAATATTAGGTTGGCATCGTAAGTGCGATACTAGGCAGAATTTTAATGTAACTTAACCCTACCTAGCACTTTGAGGTGATCGTCATTTGCAATCTAATCGTACCTTTATGATTTTCATGTAAGCTACTCAACTATATGCGGATTACTTAGTTGCTCTAACCAACCCGCGAGTAAAAATAATCTTCACTTTAAAGACGCAAATACTTTCTTCTAAATTAGCAAGTACTTTCCCCCTAAAGGATGTAAGTAACTGCAAGAGAAGTGGGATGCATCGTTTCATGCGAGTATGCAAATTCAAGACCATAGACCTTTTTGCAACTAAAGGATCTATAGTGATCTTTTCTTTTCCTTGCCTTATGTGACATTGATTTACATTCAAAACTATTCTTATAAACCCTACGTTTAATGCATTGAATTCAAGCTTTAATATGAAGATGCATCCTTTCCTAAATACAAACTTCGATAAAAGAACTCCATGCATGAGCGAATGCCATGAGACTATTATTGACTTAATCCTTCCTTTAGCACTTAACTTGACCCAAAATGTAACTATCATCGCATGCAATTTGCAAGGTACATAAATCCTTTCCATGCATTTCAACTATTCGGACATCATTTAATGTCCATCTATGATTACATTAATTGCGAGACACAACCAATAATTTATTACATAAATGCGTCACGAGTTATATGTCCTATCCCTTGCGAGATGCAACAAGGATGCCTTTGCACAATTCCGTCTCTTTACTTATGCATCATGTGTTCAGGATTGCATCTTGACCACGGAAGTGCAAGCAATTGCAAATGCACGACATGCAACTAAATTTTGTAAATCGGGTGAGCAAATAAAATTTCCAAATGTATTTAAACTTGCCTACGAGAATTAAACATGCTTAGTGCATCCTTTTCATGCACGAAAATTTATCGGAACCTGGACATTAAGAATCGGGGCGTTGTCCACTTGCGTACTTGGGTTGGAAGCTCCCCGTGTGCGCCTCGTGACTTTTGCTTAGGGGCCATCAATGACATAGATCTCGACTCAGCAAACTCTCCTTGCCCTTTATCCGATTTCCGAACTCTCTACTGCCCGTGAACTTACTTCCCTTCACAGGAATCAGGCCTTGTAAACTTGGTTTTAAAAACCCGAGAGGTATGGGTGAATAAGGCTTATGGAAGTCTTATTGGAAGCTTTCAAATTAGAAGCTTCCAAGCTTCTGTCCCACAGGGAATGACGTGGAGAGAGAAAATGATGAGGGAGATGATGACGATGGGGCTAAAGAGGACGATGAGGACGAAGATGATGATGATAATGATGATAATGATGATGATGATGTTGCTGATGAAGGCGGGGGCGCAGCAGCAGAGGCGGCGGCAAACTAGCAACGATGGCAGCTATGGCGGGCAGGCAGCACCACCCACCTGGGCAACAGCATGACTCTCCTCCCCCTCAAGCTTGGGGGAGGGGGGGTTCATATAAGCTAAAGGTGGGGGGGGGGGGGGGGGGATAGCCACACAAGTGGCAGGCTGCATGCCTCCTCCCCATGCCCTCCACCACTCAAGGTCACACATACTCCCTCTCCCCACCATGCAACGACTGAAGGGGAGGGACTTAATAAAACAATTTGCAAAAATTATCGTTTTGCTTTTCCCGTGAAGGGGTGTTCCCACGTGGAACTATGGCTTTTGAGCCACGGCCCTCTTATGCACAACGCAGGATGGAGTTTATTAATGCGTGAGGGAGGGGGAGCACTTAGCCTAGCGTGTCTTCATTGTGAGAGATTACTTTGAACCGCTTTTGCGCAAGATTTAGGATCTTGAATATTTCGTAGTGGAAATATTACATAAAATCTGCTCCTTCATTGAGAAAGGCTGACTATTCACATGGAAAGCCTATCATTATTATTGTTGATACAAGCCCAATCGGGATTGGATGGGCAATAGGGCAAGATGATGAGGAAGGGCAAAGATATGCAATTCGTTTTGGTGCTAAAGTATTGACTAAATGATAGAGAAGATATCCACAGGTTAAAAGAGAATTATGGAGAATTGTGATAGTCCTTAAATGTGATAAGGAGTATTTTATGGGTGCTCATGTAGTCATTGATACCGATTGTTTGCCGGTATTAGGTATGATTACTAGTTGTGCTACTCCAGACATTGCTATTGCTATGCTCTGATGGATTGTATACATCAAATCTTTGAACCCTGAATTTTAGCATATTGTAGGAAGAGATAACCTAGTGGCAGACATGTTATCTCGAGCACGTTATGAGAATGAAGATGGGATGATGGATGAGGAGGAAGAAGATGACTTTCTTATGGCTAAAAATGTTGTTGCAAGAGTGAATTTAGCAATGCAAAGTGTTGCTACAGCATTAACAGAAGCTTAGACAACAAAAAAAAGACACTTTAAATGTTTTGCATCTTGTGTAGAAGTGTTTATGGAAAACAAATATGCAGGAGAGTGGCTGAGAATTGGTCAATACCTCAGTACATTAACAAAGAGAGATGAATGGTCAGATGAGGAGTTTAAGAAAATCAAGAAGAAAGCATATGGGTTTTTTTAAAAAGATGGATACTTATGGAAACATGCTAAAAAGAAACAAGGTATGCCATTGCGAGTTTTGGGTGCTAGAGCTTTACAAAAAAAAATTAATGTAAGAATTTCATGAAAGCTTGTGGGTTGGTCATAGAGGTGTTTGGGGTACTTTTACAAAGATCAAAGAAAGATATTGGTGGCAGGGTATGTATAAGGATGTTGCTCACTTTGTGGAAACATGTACGACATGTCAAATGTATTCATCTGTGAGACATCGGGATGGATTGCAATCCACATATCCATTGTCTCTTCATTTTAAATGGGCGGTGGATTTGGTCACAATGCCTACAGGTCTTTGGCAAATGAGGTATCATGTGCTTGCTCATACAGACTTGACTAATCAAGTGGAAGGGAAAGCTTTACGTACTAAGACAACAAATGTTGTGTATACTTTTCTCTTAGAAGATATCTTTTGTCGGTATGGCTGTGTGGGAAAAATTACACCAAATAGGGGTGATTTGGATGCACATGAAGCTTATGATTTCTTTGCACGGTTGGGGATAGGCTTGCTTTAACTTCAGCCTATAATCTTGAAAAAAATGGCAAAAGTGAAAGAGGTCATCCACCTATTGTGAAGGCATTGGCAGAAGCATGTGGAGAGAAGGTAAAAGAGTGGCCATGATTGCTCCCTTATGCTTTGTAGGCTGACAACCTACTATTGTAGACAACTTTTTGAACCAATTTACTATCATATTAACCATTTATTCTTCAAGACTAATACAGAGAACTAAAATACACATTATAATCGTTTACATAGCATTGCTCTCTTGAAAAATATCAATCTGATTACTCTCATCATGATCATTTTGAATAGATAACTTATCACAGATAACATTACTTTTCAAGAGACAAGTATAGAATGGAAGAATCAAACATAAGCGATCCTATGTGGATGTTGTATTGAAGATTTTTGCATTTTTCCATGATCAAAGATATGAAAATATACCATTGGAATATACAAGATAGGCACCACCTTTCATGAAACCTATCATGCGGATAGAAGAGATGACAGTCACATGGAGTGTGCTACCTTGGGAGGAGGAGTTGAATCGAGAGGAGTTATTGGCCTTGCGCATTTTAGACAATTGGAAAGAAAGTCAGAAGACATAGAGGCAGCAATTGCAAAGTTAAGGGCAGTAAGGATACAGAACAAGAAATGGTTTAACAAAAGACATAGATTGAGACCAAGAACCATACAAGATGGGGATTGGGTATTGGTTTATGATAGTAGTTTAGACAACTAGCATAGTGCCATGCGTAAAGTTTCCAAAATATGGTTTGGACTCTATGTGGTAAGAGAGGTATTTGACAATGCTACTTATGCATTAAATGAGCTAGATGGAACAGCTATAAAACTTCTGGTAGCAGGGAAAAGAATCAAATTATTCAAAAGGCGGGAATCTATTGCCTATGAGATGCCAGAATTGGAAGAAAATAGTGTTCATGATACAGGGGCTAGCCAGGAAGATATGCAAGATGAAGAAGCAAAGGATATGATTACAGAGGATGAGAAGGACTCAGAATCCAGTGGCAACTAGGATTTTGGCACATACCAAAGGATGTGCAAGTTCAGAGGGGGCGGATGTCATGATGTTATGAGGACATAGTGTGAAAAAGCATGGAATGCATCATCATCCAACTTCTTTATTGATCTAGAGAGTCAATGTGATCTGAGACATTAGTACTAGTGTGAGTTGCACGCATTATTTGAAAATACTAGATTTTTGGATAATTTTAACCTATTTTTATATTATTTATAGTAAAAATCCGAGAAAGTTAAAAAAGCTTCTGGATTAGGATGACATGCAAAAAGCTAGCTGCTTTTTCAGCCAATTGGGGGATTTTCACAAGAAGGACATATTGACGAAATCGCGCGTCTCGGGATCGCTGTAAACAGGCTGAAAACTGCAAATTGAACTGAAAGAAGGAGTGATCTGGGAGATCCGTGAGCATGTGTTCTGAGGTTTTACCCCCCTTTTGAAGCCAACGGAGCCATCAGATTTGGGTTCTGAGCAGCAGAGAAGGAGCTATAATTTTGATGCATGTTTTGTTTTATGAAGAAGCTCCAGGAGATCTAATGCCCGGAGATTGCTTTTGAGTAGTGCGAAGATTCCACGTTCTCTTGATACATATTGATTCAATTCATTGTGCTTTGTATTTGTAGTGTTTACCACTTGTGTATTCTCTATTTTCTCTTCCATCTCCTATCTCTACTTTCTTCTACTTCTGATCCCTGGTGGATTCGACATTTCGACAAAAACCCCTCCGACAACGTACATAATGAGATGCTAGAAAACAAGAGTCATTAATTCAATATTCCAAATAAGTACAAGACCGATGATGACAACTTATAAAACTACATGGAACGATAGCAATGAGAGTCCAAAACAAATAGGAAAATGTATCTATAAATATTGCAAAATGTGATTCCATATAAAGGATAAGAAATATATCCAAGGAATGCTATAGGGAAAGAGCTTGCATGGATTACAGGTCCAAAAAAGGAAAGGATATGCGCTCCATGAATCCAAGTGATTGCTATAGCTCCTCATCATCTAAGAGCTCCGTCCCGATGCAATGGAGCATCGAACAAATTCTACAATTTAAACAACCATAGATTAATACATAGTGTATCACAAGAAAACTAATGACTAAAAACAAAAAAGAGACATGACTTACGGGCCACCACGTGCATACAATCTATTGAGATGAGTCTAGTGAGACCGTGTCTCTCTACATACCGAGTCTCCAAACATATACAATATACGATCATGGTTTGTGATCGAATGCTGTAAAGAAAACAAACTAGCATTGTTAGAAATAAGGTTATTAGTACAAGTGATTATCGAGGGTTATAATGACGACTTGATTTTAAAGCTAATTTTTGTTGTTTTTTAGAATTGAATGTTGATTTTTTATAGATTTTGTATCATGATTAGTTATTTTGAAAGTATTTGGGAAATGTTTGGATGATTTTTATTATTTTTGAGATGCTTATGATGGTTTATAGTGGAGCTATGATATTGTGACATGTTTTGTTTTGATGTCCTATCAGTGTCTGATTGGTTATGTTGAGTTTCTATTTTGCTCTGTTTTCTTATTTATGTATGAGGAATTAGAATAGTGATTGATGGGGTTTGACAGTGTATGGAAGCTTATTGGTTGATTCTTGATGATTTTGAATGATTCAAGTTGAGCTAAAGGCTTTATGATGACCTTTTGTTTGGTTCTGTAGACCCTCAATCTATTGAGCTTCTATAGACCCTTTGTCTTGGTTCTATTCTGTTCTGTATGCCTCTCTAAGTGTGATGATGGATAAATGTGTAGCTTGGGAAAGTTTTTCAACCTTGGAAAGAGATGAATAAAAGTTCAAAATAGCTCAAAGAAGTGGAATAAGTAGCTTCTAAAGGCTCAAGTAAAGATTGAAGTGATAGTGACACTGTTGACCTACGAAGGAACATTGTAGTGGCTTTGGTGACCTTTCATATCAAACATACCTCTTAGAAGGGCTATCCATGACCCAAAAGGGGTTATGGATGATTATTCTTGATTATCCCAGTGTACTATTGAGAGAGAGATCATGCATGGAGAGAGAGTGTATGAGTGAAAGATAGCTAAATCTATGCAAAACAATATACCTATGAGTGAGAGATTATGAGAGAAAGCTATGGAGTCTTTGAAAAAGATTACTATGTGATTATTTCCATTCATAGTGGTGTATTATCTTATATTTTTTTGGTATCTTGATAAAGTATGAAGAATATGAAGAGAATAATTAATTTTGTTCAAGTTAAAGTTGTGGTAGAATTGTTTTTGTGAAGCTACGTGAAGATTTTTTGTTCTTGGTGTTCTTTTCCTTGTTGTGGTCACATAAAATATGAAGAACATTCTTGTTGATGATACAAGATAGATTTTCTTGCAGAAGATTCTTTGTTTTCTTGGTATTCCTCTTAGGGCTCCATGTTTTTGGTGCACAGAAAATTGATTATCAATATATCACAAAAACAATAGAGATGTGCATCTTGGTGGAAATTTGTTTCGGAGAAAACTCAAGTGAAGAAACAAAGAAAATGACCATCCATGGAATATTTGGCCTTCATTGAAGAGTTTCCAGACATCATCAAGTAGAAGATTATGAAGAAGCTTCAAGTGTCGTGGTCAGTGGAAGTTCACCAGAACAAGAAGGAAAAGAGTTGTAATTTGTTCGTAGATGCTCAACAGCAAGGTACATGGGATGCTTGGTGCACTTAAAATCTTCTATTTGTCTAATTATCAACCCACTGGAAGCTAGTAGACAGAGTGTTCTTCACAACATACATTGTTGAAACCATTAGAAGTTGACATTACTATGATGATGGCATCACAACGATCCTCAGAAGAATGAGTTTTGATACCTTCAGAACTAAATATCTTCCCCTCCGTAGTGGAATGAAAGCTAAATTCAAAGACATTGAAAAGAAGGAAGTAGAAGAAATGTTGGCAAAATATTTCTCCAGATATTAAGGCCTTTTTAATTCTATTATGTTGATTACAAACAAGTGGGTTGAGCTAACTTCCTGATGAATGATGTGATCAAGAAGCAAGCACTAGAACGAGTCTAGAGGTACGTGAGAAGAGAGAAGGAAAAAATCAAGGCTGAGAACCAGCTAGAAGGAGAAGCCTCCTTTGACACCCTAGCGGCACTCTTTATAGAAGTCCCAATAGCAACTCAAGGTCCCCTTCCTAGTTAGATCCATCCTGGAAATATTGATGAGTGACATGTCAACAAATGTAGTCGAGTTGCCCATCTTTAAGGAAGAGTACAATGATGACCTTGATCTTCATGTAGTAGAGTTCATGGTAGCATGTGTAGCGAAGGACACGTGAGCATTGGTTGGCGATATTTTCCATCACTTTTAAAGGCAAAACATTTCAGTGGTATGAGAGACAAGCAACATGAACTTTTCACACATGGGATGACCTGAAGTTGGCCTTCCTCACTAAATTCAGGCATGAATGTTTTGAAGAGCGCATGCAAGAGGATTTCATGAACCTGAGTCACTCCTCTGGTGAACGGGTGGAAGTGTATGTCTCTAGAATGGAATCAGTATTGAAGAGATAGACTAACCATCACTTGGTTGAAGGCATCTAGAAGGGAGTTTTTCTTAGAGGTCTACAACCACAAGTTTGTAAGTTTGTGGAATTGAAAAGGCCAGTCAATCTACAAGCCATAGTGGAAGGTACAAGATTGTATGATGAAGTTGAAGCAAGGCTATCAATGACCTCACGAAGAGGAGTCTTACTTCCTCCCATGCCACCAAGAATGGTATACCCATCAAATGCTATCCTAAGAAGTGTTCCCTACCCCTACCCTCGGATGCAAACAATGCCACACTACAGTGCACCAAATCCATAGAGTGGGCGGAGACAAGAGTACCTCAAATGATGGTTTAACCATAACAACAATGGCCTCAAACGATTCCCCCAATGGCAACTCAATAATAGAAGTGGAACCTTACCACAAATAGAACCAACAAACCCTAATCTCAACAAGAACTCTGAATTAGAACTAGAATGCAGGACCCTTTTGATCAACCCAACCAATATATGTAGTGATTATAGAGGCTTCCAAAAACCCTTCTACAAATACTCTAGGAGGTAAAAAAATGAAGAATTACTTGTCCAATTCAGTTTGCAAGAATCAAGAAGGAGTTGATGGATGCAATTATAGAACAATTGCAAACATTGAAGGTGAATACCACCAACATATCCACTCCTGCAATAGGTGGAAGAGATGTGATATGATTTAATACATGGTGTGGAAAGTGCCATCAAGCGGGACATTTGGCCACTGAATGTACCCAAAAATCAGCTATTCTTGGAGCCTTTTATTCGTATTGTTTAAGGAAAAACCATACAGAAGATATATGCTCTCTAAAGAAAATACACAAAAAGAAGAAAGAAATATGAAAAAGCAAGATTCAACTTGTTGCAATCCAAGATGACCACGAAGGATATTGGACCAAAGCCTAGAGAGTTCGGTCCTAATTTTAGCCCAAGGAGGTTCCCTCTCAAATTACAGAGGACGACAGTTTGGCGATGGCTAGAGATCAGAAGTGAAGTGTTACACATGTAGAGAAAGGGACATCTCACTGAATTGTCCAAACCCTAGAAGGTCCATGGACTACAAACCCTTATGCAGTCGATGCAAAGGAGAATGCCACATTGCAAAAGACTGTCCAAGTCTAGCTCTTGTGAAAGATACCACTGACAACCTACAAAAGACCCAAGAACTTGCCTCCAATTTTTGGGAATTGAAAGTTTTTGCAATAACACATGCCAAGAAAAGAGAACCCATAGTTCCAAAAGAGAACATTTCCTCTCCCAAAATGGTGAAGTTCAACCTTTCCAAGGAGAAACAGAACAGTGTAGAGAGTAGAATAATATAGTATAGAGCACTGCAGAGTGCGGAGCCATAGAAAGTCGCAGAGAGAGTCGCAGAGATAGGAGCAGAGGTCCAAGAGATAGAGGATATTGAAGTACCTCCAGAAGTAGAAGAAGTATACATGTTGTCGCTCTTGGAAGAAAAAGGAAATATAAAAGTGAGTGTTGCCCCATTCCCTAGCTGGTTGGAAAAGCCTGTGGATCCTATTAAAGAATATAATTTGGTCAAAGACCTAGATACCTTCAAACCAAATTTGACATTTCGACAGTTGTTGATGTTGTTTCCTAGGTGTCAAAAGAAATTCAAAAGCATACTGACAAGAAGAAGAGGCCTAAGGATTGCTTCCTCAATAACAAATAAGTCTAACAAAGCCCCAGAGCCCGTAAAAGAAGTGGAAGTGGCTAATGCCTTCATGGATCTTGGTACCCCAGAGATTGGCGTGTGGATTTAAGGATGCTTTATTGTAGATGCATTGATTGACGAGGTGTCATCAGTGAATATAATGATGGATGTGACAATGAAGGATCTAGGCTTGCAAGGAATGCAAACTATAAAGTGGCTTATCAGACGACTAGCAAACCAAAGCAAAATTAAGCCTTTGGAAATTCTCCCATATGTGAAGACAACCCTCGCAAGAAGAGATTATTGACTGACCTATCCGATGGTAAAACCGAATTCCTATGGGACCTCATACACTCTACTACTGGGAAGACCATGGCTTTTTGAAGCAAGGGCAAGGACGAATTGGTTCAAAGGAACCCTAACCCTAGGCAGGGGACCCAACAAATTAGTGTTGAAATTGTATGGATCACAAAAAGGTAATGGATCCACTTCCATTGAAGTGGTCACAGACTCTTCCAAACGAAGTAACAGATGGCATATCAGGAAACGAAAAAGCCATCAATAGATCTTTCCCACAAGAAACCAAAGGCACAATCCTTGATAGGGGGCATTATAAGCCAACTCCTGAAAGAAGCCATCAATAGATCTTTCCCATAAGAAACCAAAGGCACAATCCCTGATAGGGGGCATTATAAGCCAACTCCTGAAAGAAGAAAGGTTTTTGTCAATGGATGAATACCTTCTACCTAAACCTAAAATGACTTCTGAAATCACCATTGATAGCGAGATAGAAGCATGGATGTATTGTTCTCCCTCTTACATGGTCATAGCAAATAGAACTAGACGTAGAAATAGATACATAAACAAACATAGAAGCAAAGGCAGAGGATACATTAGAGAGTCTATTCTTTTCTTATAGAGGCAGAAATGGAGTCTGAAGAAGAGGACGAAGAGGAAAATGTAGAAAAAGACTATGAGATCGAGTTGGAAGAATCTATCCTACTCGCGAAAGGCACAAATGAAAAAGAAGTTCTAGAGACTATAGAAGCATAAGATCCCATGCTGTTAGACAGAATGACTCTGGTACCCTTTGGACTAGCTAATGGGTCACATCACATGCAGAATATCTATAAACACCATATTGGGGAATATGGGAATTTCCCATAAGTTTGGGACACGTGGTCAAATATTTGGATTTGTCATAACTTGAACATTATAATGTCAAATCGAGTGCTCTATAGCTCAATAGATTCCATTTTTCAAGTGCTTTCTAATGATAGATCAGATCATATGGGTTGAGAAACTTATGGGCATGTTATCCGGGTGCCACATTTTTAGTATTAAAAAAATAGAAATTGAGAGATTCCCAAACTCCCTAATATTGTGTTTATAAGAAATAGATTAAGCGGAATAAGTCTTCCTTCAACAATGGCTCTTATCGTCCTAATCCACCCTTCTCAAGAGAAGATGATGATGATGTACCTTGCTAACAACCACCAGTCCGACAGTCAAAATAGAACTCAGAAGGTTCTTGTTATGTAACATTCTTGGATGGATCTTCAAAATATGAGTCCTCAAGCCAAGAAGTAACTAATTTCCAAACCAAACCTGAAACAACCCTCATACTCTATCAGCATCTTAAGGGGTCAGCCCAGTCCTCATTGAAAGAGAAAGTTGATTCCATTAGAACATCAAAAGGGGAAAGCACTCCCGTGAAGGAGTCGGTCGAATCTCTACCTAGAAATAGTCCATGGGACCTTCATCCATGAACTGAAAGGTGAAAAGAAATTAACATTCATGGATGCAAATGGTGCTAAATGGCACTTGAAGGTGGAAATTAGTCTTCGAGAAGAAGAACTGTTGGTTGTGCATGACCTTCTGAAGGAGAACTTGGACGTATTTGCATGGTTGTGCAAAGATCTGAAGGGGATTGATCCTACGATGTGTCAACACCACATCGACCTAGAGCCTAACGCCAAGCCTTATATGAGGCAAAGACATAGGCGCATAAATCCAAATTACTCAACCCTAGTGAAAACCGAATCATTGAAGCTCATTGAAGCTGAGTTTATCTATCCAGTTGGCCAATAGTTAATGGGTTTTGCCCATCGTGTTAGTATCCAAGAAGAATGGAACACTACAAATATGTTAGGACTTTTAGAAGCTAAATTCCAAGACTAAGAAGGATCATTTTGCTATCCCTTTTACAAAGACCAACTATTAGACACATTGGTTGGCCACAAGAAGATCAATCCAAAATAACCTTCACAAAAGAATGGGGAGCCTATGCTTACAAAGTGATACCATTCAGGCTCTATAACACTCATGCTACCTTCCAACGAGTGATAACGGTCGCATTCCAAAACCATCTGCATGATTTCATTGAGGATCCCCCTACACCTTGTTAGGTGGCACTTTGTACAAGAAAGGCAAAGATAAAGTATTGTGTAGATATATTGCAGGAGACGAGATTGGAATAGTGTTGAAAGCATGTCATAAGGAGCCCTATGGAGAACACTTCACAGGAGAAGCGATAGCCAAAAAGGCCTTGCTTGCAAGATATTGGTGGCCGACCCTCCACAAGGATACACATGACTACAACAAACGTTGTGATGCTTTTCAATGAATGGAAAAGCCTAGCAAATCTAGTGCTATGCCACTCTGCAACCCATTCTTCCCCTAAATCCGTTTGAGAAATGGAGAATTGACTTTGTGGCCCCACTGATGCACCAACCATTAGAAAGTAGAACATATACATCTTGGTCTGTATAGACTATGTGACAAAGTGGTGTGAAGCCAAAGCTCTCAAGCGAGATGATGGCAACAACATGACCCTGTTTCTATACAATAATATCATCACCCATTGTTTTGGAAGTCCCCTAGAGCTCATAAGTGACAGAGATACTCACTTTCTTAATAAGATTATGGAAGAATTGACAAATTTGTACAAGATCCACCATCACAAGTCCACACCCTACTATCCCAGAGCCAATGGCCAAGTCGAAGTTACCAATTACACCCTCTCCTAGATCTTGACAAGGATGATTGTGTTGCACATTGTCGTGATTGGGATAATCAACTTAGAAAGGCCTTGTAGGACACCTTTCGAGCTGGTGTATGGTATAGAAGTTGTCTTTCTTGTTGAACTGAAGCTACCCTCTTTGTGTGTGGCTATTAAAGAGCACTTGGGAGATGATGAGTCCCTACAATGCCGTCTCTTGCAGTTGGAATGTCTGGATGAGACTCGCAAGATGGCCCTACAATGCATGGAAGCTATGCAAGCTCGATGAAAGGCCTATCATGACAACTTCATCAAGGAGTTTAAGGAAGGTGACTTAGTCCTTGCTTATGATTCAAGATTTGGCAAGTTTCCAAGCAACCTTCCACAATGTTGGATGGGCCCCTATAAGGTTATTTTCCTCAACCCTAATGGATTTTTCCAAGTGCAAATAGTAGATGCTTCTGATGATTCCTCCTTGATTAATGGCTATCGACCCAAGAAGTATTACCCTCCCTACAGATCCTGACAATCACGGTTCATAGCTCATTCATTCTTTGTGAGTCTATCAGTAAAGCTTTACCTATTGCTCGTGAAAGCTCTCCTATTTATCTTGATAAGGTGCCCTCATTCTCCTAGCCTCTCACAGCCACCTTCCACCCTAACGTTGCTCCCTTTCCATTTGATCCAGCAGTGGTGGCGATGATGGTTTTGATACATGGTGCTCCTATCACTCTCCTCAAAAGAAGAAAAAGATATATATATATATATGTGTGTGTGTGTGTGTGTATAAATATATATGTATATATGTATATATATATATATATATATATATATATATATATGTATATGTATATATATATGCGTGTGTGTGTGTATGTATGTATGTATGTATGTATGTATGTATGTATGTGTGTGTGTGTGTGTGTATCGTTCATGGGAGAAAAAGACTTTGGTCCCAGCCATGCCGACCTATTTTTTGAGAAAAGACGGAGACACCCTCCGGAGTAGGGAAAAAAGAGGAAAAAAATCAAAAGAAGAGAAAAAAATAACAAAAACAAAATCAAAACTATTATGGAAGAAAAGGAAGAAATTTTTCATCATAACGAGCCTCGTTCCAAGAAAAGGTGGCAACCACCCTTGGACAGGAAACTAGTTATGGAAAAGGTGGTAACACTCCGTAGTAGTCCAAGACAACTGAATCACTAGCAAAACTCTTCCAGAAGTAGTTCCAAAGCCACCTCCCTTGGTGCACTAAATCTTGTAACTTCCTCACTGCTTCTGACTCCTATCATAGGAGACAATATTTTCAATGTGCAATCCAAGTACCAGATTTGTTGGCTACCTCCTTGGGTATGCCTCTTCATCAACCAATCCAAATTGGCATAATTAACTGCACGAAGCCGATCTTCATCGACAAACCTTGAGTGATGAGAGCTTTCATCCTAACCGGATGGGGTTGTGAGTATGGACTGCCCTTTGTAATCATCAACAAAGCATGAGATAGAGGGTGGGATGAGTGACGACTCACGAGTCTCCTTGCCCTTTATATTCAAATGAGAGGTGAGATGTGTGAATGGAGCGTTGCCCTTCCTTCTCGCATCCTATGCCGGCATAAGGAGGGGTGCACTATTGCACCATCAATTGCGCATAAAAGGAATAAAACCTTCACACACATGGCAGTGGGGAGTCAATCAATGGGGTGTGAGGAATGGGTTGCCCTCCCATATCTATTAACAGAGCACGAGATAGAGTGGGGCTGAGCGTGAATGATTTTCCCTTCATCAACTGAGAGGTGAGATTTGAGGGACATTTCGACAATTGGAGTTAGGTACGTAGTGTATAATGAGGGTTTTTCCTAGAACTAGTTTCTTTAAATATACAAGAAATTGAGAAGAAATTTTATTGCTACTACTAATCATTTTGGTAGATGATTATCCCATTTACATTTCTTCATCTTTGCTTTGTTCAAAGGAAAAGTGAAATAAGCTCTAGTACTAAGTCAAAGTATGGAGATATAGTAGTAATGAATAGAGTTATACTCATATCAACACATGAAACCTTGCTTTGTTCAAAGGAAAAATGAAATACATTATAGTAATAAGTCAAAGTCTAGACATAGTAGTAATGAATAGAGTTATACGCATGCCAATACATGAAGCCTTGAATCAATTTGCTAAATTTCTAAAGTTTATCTACCAAGTATTTGGTGATACATTAGGTCACATTTTAAACATGTACTAACCTTAAACAAATTTAATATGATTATTCATTAAAGTAATTATATCTCATCACCATTAGGTAAAGGTGGTTTGTGAGCTCATGTAGGCATGGGCTAAATAGGTTTGTAAGTGTTGTAAAACCATTGGAAAGAGTAATTATTCATTGTTATGAATTGAGTTAGAGTTTTATAGGAAATTTAACAAGTCTGACATTAGACAAGTTGTCAAACCATTTAACCATGAGAAAATTATGTATAAAATTTGTTTGAAGATAGGGGAATGCATTTAAATTGAAGGTTTTTAATTGGATGATCATCTTATTAGAATGTTTTCAAATAAGAAAGAAACTAAGGTAGTCAAAAAGAAAAAAGTTCATTACTATAGTCTTTCTTGAAAAGAATCGTTGAATAACATCCATCAAATTCTAAACGTATATCAATGTTTCAAGACTAGTGATGTGAAATGCATGTCATGTTAGTTCTCAAATATCCATGTCGTATGAAGTACTCTCAGTTCTCAAATATCCATGTTGCATCAAGTACTCTTGGTTCTGGAATTTAAAAGCCTTATTGAGTACTTTATGGTGTCAATGTTACACTTGGCCTTATTTTCCTTACCAAGGAGGGGTAAGTAAGGCAACATTGAATGGTAGTTTTGCTTTGGAGGATCGCTAGGGTCCTACGAGCAATCAATCCTTAAATTGGCAAAGCTAGGCCTTGAGGGTTTGTTAGCATTGCATGTTTAAGGCATATGCCATTGCAATGCTAGGGAGACAAGGTGATTGTTCATTGGGTAATCGGTAGGGAGGCAAGGTGATTGTTCTTTGAGTGATTACCCCTAGTGAACTTGAGTTAAATAACGTAGTGTTACGAAGAATGGTGATAGCTAACTTGAGTTAGGGCTTCTCTTAGGACAGGCTGCTAATCGGAAAAGGTTAATGCTCAGTTGTAAGAGCATGCACTCTTTTTTCTTAAAACCATGGTAGTCTTTCGAACTGTTTAGCATACATACTCATTTCGACGGTACTGTGTGACTAAGGTGCTGTTGCATGCGGCTCTACGAAATGAAGTGTGTATTTATCGTACAGCTGCAGGTCTGCGAAGTCAGTGGCGACGTCCATCGGGAGGACACTCGTGGTTGGTGGGTTGATATACATAGCTGAGTTGTGGGAATAGTTGCAAGCTTCGGTGGAGAAACACAGCCAAGGGTAACACGTAGAGGGGGCATTATACCTCACAAAGGGGACAAGGCTATTGTAGGGGCCCGTCCGAGCGACCGGGATGGTGATATCCGAGGCTGTGTGATAGTGGAAGTCGAGCGTGACGGGGAATGCGAGGGGGAGGTTGGCGAGATCGAGGTCGGGCTTGTCACACGTGTTTAGCACGGTGAGGAAGAGGGAAGGGGCGGAGGGGGCACGTGTGGGGGAGGGGGCACGCACCCCCTCCCACTGAGGGACGTGGGATGGGGAGGGCGCCTCCGCCTCCGCGTCCGCGACGTGGCGCAGCCTGCGGCGGGCGGCGGCAGCCCTTGGGCTGGCTGGCGCCGGCGCCTGCTCAATCCCGGCGGCCTGGGCGCGCGCAACGACACGCCTGTCCATTTCTTGGAGGAAGACTGGGAGGTGAGCGCGTATCATTTCTGCGATCTCGGGGGGGTCGACATCTCCGGCGGGATACCTGTCCTTCGCGTACTGCCGTGCGGCCCCCCGGATCTCCGCTACCTTGCCTTTGTCCCTGCCCTCTGTCCGGACAATGGCGTCGCGCACCCCCGTCCAGTAGTCGTTGGTGACGTCGCGGTAAGGGGGCAGCAGGTTCACCAGCTCGGGCAGCACGTGCCCCCAGTCCAGGAAGCGGTTGAGGGCTATATCATCAGACCCCTGGTGCATGACGCTGGCGCAGAAGTTGTACACCAGGGCCGCCTTGGTGATGCTCTTGAACAGCCCCAAGTGAAGGTTCTTGGACGTCCGCGGGATCTTCATCTCCACCTGGAAGGCCGACTTCCTGGGCTTGAGCTGCACACCTGTCCACCTCCCTTCCCCGAATATTCGGTCCACGTACGTCAGTTGTTTCTGCTGGACCTCCTCCTCCTCCTCCTCCTCCTCCTCTTGCGCCGCCTCCTCCTCCTCTTCCTGTTGCCCCTGCCCCTGCCCGGCCCGCGCCCGCGCCTGCGCAGCCCGCCGCCCCCGCCCCCGCCCCCGCCCTCCTCTCACCATTGTCCTCTTGCTCGTCGATCCCTCTCTCTCTCTCTCTCGCTCTCTCTAGACTGAGCACATGGTGGCGACCGGCTGCTGCTGTGGTAAGGTTGAACGGGCGTTCGCTGAGATGGATTGAAGGATTGCCTGCGGTGGGATCGAAGAGGCGTTCGGTAAGATGAATTGAAGGATTCGCTGCACTGCGGCAACGCGGTGATTCTGCGGTGGAGATAAACGGGCGTCTGCTGAGGTGGATAGAGGATTGCCTGCACTGCAGCGGCAAGGTTTGCGATCCAAGATTCCCCTCCCTTCACCCTGGCGCGCGACTAGGGAGAGAACTTTCGCCGCGGCTGCCAGGGCTGTCGCGCGAAAGGTTGTGCCCTTTATTTTCTCATTTTTTTTCAAAAAAATGCGTTTTTATTGCCCTTTCGGGGGAAATTTTCAACGGGGCCGCCAAGTTGTGGGATTTAATCCTTAGACTCGCCCACGAGGCTGGAGCATGCCTTTTATTTTCTATTCTTTTCTTTTGAGAAACGAGTAAGAAAAGCAATTCATTATTCATCCACCCTCGAAAATCTTCATGGAAAACGAGGTTTGATGTAGATTGAATTGTAACATTTTGAAATAAGAAACCTTTCAAATCTTATTCTTATTACTATATTATTTTTGTTGTAAGTTCGAAAAGCCACGAACCTCCAGAGGACTTCCCAAACCTACCCCGTTTTTCAATCAAAACCTCATCTTCCCCTCTCTTTCTCACTTGTGATTTCTCATTTTCTCTTCCTAACAAGCTGGCTCTAGGACTTGGTGAGACATTCACGCGGTCTTAACACACTCTATACTATCAGATTGGTCAGTGTATGTGGCATTAGGACTTGGGGGTCTTAATACAGCTTTTTCTAGCAAGCTAGTCAGTGTCTGCCCATCTAGTCTTGGTAGGGGTCCTTTTGGTTTATTGTTTGGATTACATTTGAGTCCATCCTCAACTCAAATACATTTGAGGAGTGGAGGTGTTATTGGGCTTATGATTGAGGATCGTTTGTTTGGGAAGGCTCAAGGGGCATTGGAAGGATTGGTGGGATTCTCCTTGAACTAGATGGCAAAGGCATCTTTGCCATGTTCACGTACCTCCACTTTCGAAATCCAAGTGGCTTCCTTGAGATGACATCCGTGCCACTTAGTGAGATACTTAGGGTATCCTTTTTGTTCTCTGCATTGGAGGATTGCTTCTACTTCGAAGGGGACGTTGGAATAGAGCATTGGTACCTATTGCCCCCATTGGCTGCTGTCAGGATAGAACTTGCGCAGAAGACGAGCATGAAAAGCATTATGAACATAGATACTTTCTTGCAGGTCGAGTTTGTAGGTGACTTCATTGAGCACTTGAGTGATGTAGAAGGGTCGGTGATTGAACTTGGGGCTCATATTCTTTGGGAGTGACATATTCTTAGAGCTAACTAGGACCATGTCACCTTTAGTGAAAAAACAGCCTTACTACAAGAGAAAGGCCCTATAGACGCGCACTGTACACGCGAAAAAGCGGGCGTGTTTATAAGCGCGTGTATCAGCGCGTCTATTCACGCTAGTATAAAAAACGCGTCTATATATCCGCGCTTATAGATGCAAAAATAAACGCACATATTTTTCATTTCTCATAAAGTCCCTGAATATGACCAAACCTCTTAACAGCTAGTATTTGTTTGAATAGGGCATGATTGGATAGGGCATGATTGGATGTATATACGACATAATTACACCTGAATCATACGCTAGGACATGATATACATATATAGGATCATACGGACATGATATACATGTATATACGACATGATATACACGTATAGGGCATATACATGCATAGGACATTATATACATTACCAACTTTACTTATTTTTTAGTATTACAAATATACATCCAATCATTCAAAGCTAATTATATATATGTGATTTCATGCCCTATATACATCCAATCATGCCCTATACAAATGTGATTGGATAGGGCATGATGATTGGATGTATATATAGATCAAAGGTTGACTTGTGCATTTGCAATATATATATATATATATATATATATATAGAGAGAGAGAGAGAGAGAGAACTGATCAATACACTCACATGTCTCATTTGTTGTACACTTAACCTAGCCATGCATGCCAATTCATAGCATGAGTAGATTGATGTAAATCAGTTGGCTTGTGCATGTGCAAGCTATTCCAATCATGTCAAGGTACACTTATAGCTCACATATAATTTTAGATAAGGTGGACCACATGTAGCCAATGTGCACATGTTCTCTTTTCATCATCTTTAGCCAGTGTGTCCACTTGTTGGTGACTAATATCAACAAGCCAACTACAAATCTCTTATCTATGAAATGTATAAGTAAATTAACTTGGTTAATTTGATGAGGCCAATTTTTCCTTCCATGGACAGTGTGGTTGGCTATATTCTACTTCTAGGTTATAGGAACTTACAGAAGTCAATGGAGCATCCTAAAAATGACGATACTTTAATTACTATATCAAGTCACTTCATGTACATATCTTTGATTGATTGATGGATAATATGCCTTTCTCCATCTCTTTCGTATACACCTTCATTGCATTATCTCTCTCTATCTAAAAACCATTCGTGGTTTATCCACCTATTGATACTTGCATGCAATTGTAAGTGGGATGGTCCAGTAAGTCACTACATATGTGCCAATTGACTTGCCAATGTGTTATCTCTTATCCTCAAACTTTGTTATATATGTCACTAGATAGGTCAATTGATTCCCTAAATGCATGCATTGATTCCCTAAATTGTTCTTGCGCGTCTGTAAGAGCGTGTAATAGGCATTATCTGCGTATATATACACGCAAT